>NW_015627890.1:3305942-3331353 GCF_001515625.1 Sinocyclocheilus rhinocerous | reverse complement strand
GACCCTGGACAGACAGCAATACAACTGAAATGTTCCCAAGTTCCAGAGACGTAGCAAGGAGATCGGTAAAATAATCCATGTGACATCAGGGGTTCAAACGTAATTTTACGAAGCTACGAGAATACTTTTTGTGCGCAAAAGAAAAAAAAAACAACTTTATTCAACAATTCGTCTCCTCCGCGTCACCCTGTAGCGCCATTTTGGAGAGTAAGATAATTAATTTGTGTTGCGAAGATGAACGAAGGTCTTACAGGTTTGAAACGACATGAGGGTGAGTAATTAATGACAGAATTTTGGGTGAACTAACCCTTTAAAATAATTTTTTAGGCATTGTAGGCATGTGCTTGAAAAACATAAATGCTTGCCTGTATATTTTTATGTAAGTGAAAGTGCCTGTCTAGACAGCATCATTAGAACATCACAGGTAAATTAAAATGTTCAAATTGAACATGTTTAGGCATCATAGGTGTGTTCAAATTCAATGCTTTTGAATGAAACATTTGTATGAAACATATCAGGAATATTTTAATGTTTTAGTCTAACATTTTAGCCATCATAGACATATTTAAATGTTTAAATCTAAAGTAAGTTTGAACATTCAAATTAAATGTTTTTAAAATGTAATGTTTTTTAAATGATTTTTTATGTATCATATGCATTATCTGATTGCATACTTTTAAATCAAACCTGTTTGGGCATTATTGCAATACAATACAAAAAAGTCTCATTAAGACGTGTTTACACTTGGCATCTTTTTTGAAGCTGCCAGGGTCTGTTTTACATTGTAATCCTATGGACCTTTTTTGAAAACCATGTTTTCAAAAAAGTCCTGAGCGCTTTTTTAAATGCCACCGCCGGCGTCTTTTTCTGCAGCTCAGAGCGTCTTTTCAAGTTGAAAAAATTTTAACTTTTCTGAAAAAAACGCCCTATGTCAAGCGCCTTTTTGACAGCTGACCAATGACAAGCGAGTAGCGAGACCTGTCGTTTCCATAACAAGAACAAGAAAAAATGGAGAAGGTGCCGGTAGATAAACTGATCGTACTAGTTTCGGAGCACACAGAGTTATATGATATGAGCACAAAATATTTAGCATAATAATAATGTTTTAATGTTTAGTCTAAAATATGCCACAAACCGTGCATCATCTAACCGGAGCTCCTGAGCCAATTTTCCTCTTTCTCGACATTTTTAATACAGCTACGCCCTCGACTGCTATAACAGAAACGCTGCCAACTTTTTTTTCCACTAAAAAAAACCGCCCTTGTCAACTTTTTCTTGTCAAAAAAGATGCCAAGTGTGAACATAGCCTTAGTTAACTTTAATTAATGCATTAATATTAACTAACAGTATTTATTAATCTTTGTTAACGTTAGTTACTAAAAATACAACTCTTCATTGTTAGTTCATGTTAGCTCAGGTCTATTAAATAATATACACATACAACTTAATAATTTATTAGTAAATTTAGGAATTAACATTAACTAAGATTAATAAATGTGACCCTGGACCACAAAAGCAGTCATAAGTAGCACGTGTAAATTCGTAGCAATAGTCAAAAATATTATGTATTTGTCAAAATTATAGATTTTTCTTTTATGTCTTTTAAGTGAAGATCATGTTCCATGAAGATATTTTGTCAATTTCCTACCATAAATATATAAAAAATTTATTATCATTAGTAATATGCATTGCTAAGAACTTCATTTGGACAACTTTAAAGGCGATTTTCTCAATATTTCGATTTTTTTACACCCTCAGATTCCAGATTTTCAAATAGTTGTATCTCGGCCAAATATTGTCCTATCCTAACAAACCATACATCAATGGAAAGCTTATTTCAGATGTAAGATTTCAGAAAAGATGTATAAATTCTTACATTCAGATGTATAAATCTCAATTTCAAAAAAATTACCCTTATTACTGGTTTTGTGGTCCAGAGTCACAAATTCTTTCTAAGAATCATGTGTTTGGTTGTTCAGATTAAATGCTTTCAGATTGAATGTTTGAATCAAATATTTTCGGGTTTCATAGGTACGCCTGAATGTTTGAATTGAACACATTTTGAATCAAACCTTTAAATCAGACATTTTCACGTTCAAATCGTGTATGAAATTCTAGTGAATCAAGCACAGTTAGACTGAATGTTCAAACTGTCTCGGTAGGCAGCTCGCTAGATTTTAAGTTTTGAAACACAGCATATGTCTTTGTGGATTCACACAGCGTGTGAAACTTCCTCGTGCGTGGCAAGAGTCAGATCAGCCTGAGATCAGACAGAGCGGAGTGTGACGTTAATGTCATCTACGGGCTGCCGTTTCCAGGCACCGCTGCACTGCTTCAAATCTATCCTCATACAAATGTCTTAAATAAAAAGAACACTTGTCAGAGGCTGTGTATGTCTGTTTTTATGATGATTGATGTGTGTGAAATATGGTATTACTGCAGAGCCCGTCGATGATTTTCAGTGCTGTTTATTACAGGCTTGTGGCGGCTCTGACCGATCAATACTGAGTCAGAGGAAACCGTGACGACAGGACTCCATACCTCTCTGTCTCTCATCCATTCTCTCACTTCTTACAGCCTCTGTCCATCATTTCTTCTGTGAAACTTTCTCTTTTCAATCCTCCTTTGCTTTACGGCCCTTTTCTTTTCCTCTCTCGGTTTCTTATCATCTCTCCGCCCTTAAATTCCTCTCTCTTTCTTGTTGCTCTGCATTTACATGCTGCAGTCACTCTAGCCCCGTACCGCTGCAGTAATTGGAAAGCCGTCACTGAGCTCGATGTTTAGAGCGAGGGATAGATGGAGAGAGAGAGAGATAGCTGGAAAAAGTGTGTGAATATGCATGTGTGTTCGGACTGACTGATTTTGACAGTAAAGGTTTAATGGTAACACTTTACAATAAGGTTCCATTTGTTAGCATTATTTAACATAAACTAACAATAAAAAATACTTATTAAGCATTTATTAATCTTAGCTTGATTCTAACATTTACTAATACATTATGAAATCAAAAGTTGTGTCTATTATTGTTATTTAATGGACCTGAGCTAACATGGACTAACAATGAACAGTTGTATTTGTGTTAACTAACGTTAACAAAGATTAATAAATACTGTAACAGTGTACTGCGCATTGTTAGTTAATGTTAGTTAATGCATTAAATATAGTTAACAAATGGAACCTTATGGTAAAGTGTTACCGGTTTAAGAATTTCCTTACTCATGCTGGAAGATATCAACTTCCTTTTGAGAATCAAAACAGATGAGTCAGTTCGCTAAACAGTTGCACCAGTTTTTGCATTCCAAAATTTAGCACAAAAACCTACTAAATTTTCCACCTGACCACCTGCAATCCAGTTTAACTACTGTATAAGCTGGGGGGAAAAAAACAATATATATATATACAGTGGGTACGGAAAGTATTCAGACCCCCTTAAATTTTTCACTCTTTGTTATATTGCAGCCATTTGCTAAAATCATTTAAGTTAATTTTTTTTCCTCATTAATGTACACACAGCACCCCATATTGACAGAAAAACACAGAATTGTTGACATTTTTGCAGATATATTAAAAAAGAAAAACTGAAATATAACATGGTCCTAAGTATTCAGTGTGTGTGTGTGTGTGTGTGTGTGTGTGTTTGACATGTAATAGAGTTATTCCCAATAAAGTCTGCCAGATTATCGGAGTATGCTGCATTCTCCACAAATTTAATTCAGTGCATGTTTGTGTGATTTACCTCATTTGCATAACACCTTTAGTGAATCGGGGACTAAAACAGCACAAAATAACAATGCATAAACAAGTGTGATTCATTCTCAGTGAATCCAACCAATTTGAGCAGAATTCCAATAGGGAGAAGTTAACATCCTTTGGACACACAAACCTGTTAAAGCCCTTTAAACCTCATGTGTCTTGAGTGTGTGTTTTGCTGTAATTCTAGTTTTGTTCCTGACTGGTCTAAAAACAAGAATCATATTGGGATGTTGCCTTTTCGCTGGCACGTGTGTGTGTGGAATGAATGGGTGAACGATTTGCGATGAATGAGAGAGACAGGGTTATAGCCACTCTGCCTGCAGCTGTATTAACATTCAGAAGCTGTCTTACTGAAAGAGAGAGAGAGAGACTGGGAGGGCAGAGAGACAGGGGAGGGAGGGAGAGGAGGACTTGGAGGGCAGAGAGAGGGGGATAGGAGGGGCTGTTGATTACAGCACTAGGAGAATGTGTGTGGGTGTGTGTGTGTTTGTGGGTGCAGGGCTGTTTTAGGGGGGTGAGGTGAGTCGTGCTCAACCCCCCCACACACTAATCAATCCGGACCCCTGGCGTTGTCGTCGACGACCATCGGCGTACGGATAGAATGTTCAGGGCGGGAGCTCGCCAGCCCAGCCACGGGAAAACGGTGCAGCCGCGTCACAGAGTGTGTGCGCTTGCGAGTGTGTGTGTGAGAGCCACGGGGAGTGAACATGCCCCACTCGCGGCGAGTGCAGCCCGAGCGCTCGCCGCTGTTCGCGACAGGCAGCCGTTAGCGGGAGCGAGGGGGAGGGTGGGGAGTGCTCAGAGGGAAGAGAGGTGGAAGAAAGGAGGAGAGAGGAGCAGAGGAGGAGAAGAGGGATAGGAAGAGAGGGAGTGAGCCGCTTTCACCTGACGGCCCTGGCCGGTTCGGGAATATCGAGGAGACCCGCGCATGCACGCACGCTGCCGCCTTCTCGCGGGACCATGTCGTTGACCACCGGATTTGGCTACCAGTTGCCGGGCATCACCACGGTAACCTATGTTTTTGTTTACAGCCCAGGGACAGTCCAGCAGGACCCCAGCCCTCCTCCCGCGGGGCCCTTGCACACACTCTCAGGAGCCCGGGGCCCCAAACGGAAACTCTACAGCGCCGTGCCGGGGCGCACCTTCATCGTGGTCAAACCGTACTCACCGCAGGGAGAGGGAGAGATCCAGCTGAACCGTGGAGAGAGGGTCAAAGGTGAGTGCCCTTTCCCTTCTATTCGCTTTGCACCTGACAGCTCTCAATCATCTGGAAAAGGGGCGGGGTTAGGCCAAGTTTGCTCTGTGATGCAACAGTCATGGTTTGTGCATTGCAATGTGTCTCTCTTGCTATTACAGTTGATTTGTTGGTTCTTTATCATTTTTATCGGGCTGTCCGGGAAGACTTGTGACTTTATTGCCAAAAAAAATTGCTTTTCAAATAATCGTGTATTGGACCGGAAAAAAACAACTGATAATTGATAACTGTTATCAACTGATAAGGCTGTTTGGATTATTTGAGTTCAACTCAGTTTATTTAGGAACTAAAACAGGGTAATATTGGTTATAGGTCGATAATCTCAAAATGGCATACTGACAAAAAAAAATTAATAATAATAATAATAATTCAGATTTTCCCTGTGTTTATGCTTTGTAAATTAATTACACAGCTATAATTTTTATTTATACAATTGATTTGCTAAACTAAATATGTATCTGTTGCATACAGTTAAATATTGTCATTGCTATAAGCAGAAAATGATTTGAGACAGCCTGTAGAACTAGATCTGCTGGCTAAGTTATGAACAGGACTGTAGTTGGATCCACAGTGACCTACAGATTGTCTGTTTTGCAAGATGCACATGATTTTCCATCTTTTAACATGTCATCTGCACTGGTACGTCTCAGAACAGGGAGACGGGTTGTTGTCTGTCAAACACTGCTCTCTGGAGACCGTCTCTCAAATCACAAACAAACAGGCACACAGGCCTTGCTTACGTGCTCTAGCTAGGGAATCTTGATCCAGAGGAGCTTCAACTCATGTATTCATGTGTTTGTGCTGCGTACATGCATTGTTATTAAAAGATGTGGTTGTAACTCAAACTCACTTTTGAGCGTGCGAATGAATGCTGTAGAAGTGTGTGTTTGTGTGTGTGTGTGTGTGTGTGTGCGCGCGCTCATGGCTCAGGTTCATTGCTTATGTGTTGTTCTGTTCTTGTCTCCATTCATGCTTTAAACCAGACTACCTCTCAAACGCAGTGGAAGGTAAAGAACTCTGCATCCATCCCACAGCCCTCCAGTGTGTATGAGTGTGTGTGTGTCCCGTTCACAGCCCCCTACAGTGGTGTTTTTATCCTTCAGTAACTTTTTTTCCACTGTGCCCTACTTGCATGCCCACCTGTGCTCACACATCTGTACCCAACACCCCGAACACATACATGGCAATGTTACTGTGTTTCCTTCCTCCCACTATACGGAAAAATATTGCACATATTCTGATTTCTGTCACATTTAATGCTTAAAGCATTTTAATAGAGTAAAATGTCCTCCGCTTGTACCCAGAGGAGGCTGTTATTGCTCTGAGGTTGCTCAAGTGTAGCTCAGAAAACTTAGTGGAGCTTCATTTAAGTGTTAACTTTGTCTCAGATGTTTCTACTAAAATAGCTTCTGAGAAATACAAATAGACATGCATTGCATGATTATTTGCGTGTAGTATGAGTAAAGCGTTATATAATTATGCGACTGGAAGAGCTCAGATCATTTGGTCTTGAAAGAATTTGAATGGAACATGTTGTTGTGATTATTATTGCTCAGATGCTGCCTTTTATTGCAGTACTTGAGTCTTAATAAATGTCCTAGTTATGCTGCATTTAAATATTAGCTTTGTCTCAGATGTTTCCTCTAAAATTCCTTGTGAGAAATATAGATAGAGATGAGATTAGATAAATATTTGTGTACAGTATGTGAGTAAAAAGTTATATATTTATGCCGCTGGCAGAGTTCAGATCATTTGGTCTTGAAGAATTTGAATGGATATTATTATTATTATTACTATTATTGCTCTTTTGCATTAATGAGACTATCTGAAGGTCCTAGTTATGCCACATTTAAGTATTAATTTTATCTAAAAATGAAAACAAATAAGTCAAAAGTTGACATACAGTAACAGTATAAAACTATAAAATTCATGTGGATTGCATAATTCAGTCGATTTGATTTTGGGTGGATTTGATGAGAAATGTTTGAGATCATATTGAGATCTTTGGTATCTTGACAAATATTAGCTTAGTTTGTGATACTGCTGAGATCTTTTCTGAATGTCTTGAGGAAGCGTTACTAGTCTCTTTCTCCTACTACTAGTTCTAAGAAACAAAATTTGCAAAAGTCTCGGTTACACTTTATTTCGATAGTCCACTTTAGACATTCTATTAACTATAAGTAACTTTGTAACTACATGTCAACTACATGTCAACTAATTCTCATTAATTTGCAACTACATATCTACTAACTCTCAGAGTAGACTGTTAGGGTAGGTATATTATTCAATTATTTATGATAATTTATCACATTATAAAATTGTTTAAATATGAAATGTATTTATTTTTATACATTTTTATTTTAGATACACTACCAGTTAGTTCATTAAATTTGGAGTCAGTCAGATTTTTTTTGCTTTAAATAAATTTCATATGGTCATCATGGCTGCATTTATTTAATCAAAAATATTGTAAACATAGTAATATTGTGAAATAATATTACAATTTATAATAATTGTTTTCCATTTAAATGTATTTTAAAATGTGATTTATTCCTGTGATTGCAAAGTTTAATTTCCTGCAGCCATTTCTTCAGTCTTCAGTTTCACATTTTCATCAATTTAATGCATCCTTGCTAAATAAAATGATCAATTTCTTTAAAAAAAGAAAATGTTACTGACCCCTAACTTTTGAATAGTAATGTATAATACAAGGTGCATCTCAAACTACTGAACTATACTGAGAGATGCCTGCTATTTTTACTGTATGCATGGACATTTCATTCAACTCAAAATGAAATATTCTAATAATTTAAGATACTTTTTTTGAGCTGTAGTCTGTAATTCTCTGCATAAATGCTTAAAACATTTTGATTTACATGAGTCTAGAATATAGTACATTTTCACTTACTGAAATAATTGATGAAAAATATTGAACTTTTGCACAATATTCTAATTTGTTAGATGCACCTGTACATATTTTATATAATATTTTTCAATATTTTATATATTTATTGTGCAAAAAAAAAAACTTAGATGGACATGGTGGGTGTGTATTATGGTAATTGATAACTGCAGGCACATTTTTCCTCATCTAGAATAATCCAGAGATTTTGTGTAAGATCTCAAGAAGTATGCAGCTTGTGTGAGACCCAGTGAGAATGTTGTGTGAGATGTGATTTTGTGCCCCAATCGCATTAGTTCACCTTTGGAGACTCTCACTCCCTGATAAAATCACATTTTGGTGCACAAATGCCTACTAGACCTTGAGGCCTGAATAAACCCACTCATGACTTCAGGTTGATAACCTTTAGCGTGCTCATGTGGGAATGTTTTGATGGTCCTTTGCCTCATACAGATGTGAAATGCAGTTTAACTACGTGGCTTCAGTTCATTGGAGCTTACTAACTTCAGCCTTGCTTTGAGGTCGCAGATGATAAACGGATAAGGGCTGCAAATGTATCCCCCTCACGGGGCTCTGACCTGCTACTGAGGAATTATATTTTTAGTGTAGCATTTTTAGGGCAGATTGAGGGTAAAGTCACATCTCAAGCTCGATAAGTGATTGATACATTTGTATAAAACCAAAGGTAAGAGCATATGTTTTTACCCAACAGCTTCTGGTGCTAAGTTACATTATAAAGGATCTGAAAACAGGTTACATGATATTTACTGGTATATGCTTTGAAATGATTACATATTTTTAATTTTAGTATGACCATTGAACCAGAACATTTGATATCGCTACTTCTGATTACTCCATACTCAAGTTGAGTACAAGAGTTAAGTAAACATAGACATCAAATTTGGAAGCTCCAGCCAAGGACTTCCAGAATAAATTCTGAGGAGTATAACTGACGTTCACAATAAGCTGTTGTCTGTCGGCTTGTTCAAAGAGACAGTACGTCTAACACTTGATCTCTTTCTGCCTCTCTTACAATGCTGTTTATCTGTTTCTTCTTCACTCTTCATTCTCCGTCTTTACCTTGACTATTTTTTCTCTTCTCTCTCATTCCATTTTCTAACAGAAGAGAATGTTTATGAGGAGATCACGCTCGGTAAACATGAAGCCCACTCATCTCCACCTGTCTTTCCTCTATCCTCTTCATAGATCTATGAGTAGCTATACGAGTATACTCAGTAGATAGTGATAGTCATAGTTATCTGTAGAGCAAAATACACTAGTAAAATCAGCATTGTAGACCAACAAATGCACACTTTGTCTTGTTGTAGAGCTCAGATGAATGTGTGTTGTCTCTCTCTGGCAGAGTCTATCAAAGAAAGTGAAGAGGAAGGTAAATTCATTAGTGTAGAGCTGTGTGCACTGTGCGGCTCCTGCTGGACTCTCTGTAGACTGCTTTAGGTCAGATGGAACCAGTTTGAGACTGCAGACCACCAATAGAATGAAGATCCCTGTAGATCCAGTGCAGTAGGTTACTAGGCTTTAGCAAAAAAGGATGAAATGATGGATGAGGTTTGCTACAGTCTACTAACTCTCAGAGTAGACTGTTAGGGTAGGTTTAGGGTTAGGGTTAACATCCTGACTCACATTCCTGTGCTGGGCAGCAGGTGCATTAGTGGCCGTGAAGTGCCAGGATGCTGGTGGAGATGGAGTTGCTGCTATAATCTGGTGGCACCATGACAGCATGCTGCTTGTGCCAGCTCAGAAACAAACCATATACTGGACACACGACACATCTCTGACGTAACAGCACCATATGTCAAAAAACATTCATATTCCCTGTGCACTTTCTGTTCTTGTAGCACCTCTGTAACCTTACAAAGAGACTAGCAAGCTTGCAGCAGTCTCTCTTTGACTCCCAGCTCCTGATATATTCATAATGCCTGTCTCACTGATGTTCATTAATGTATGAGTCACTGCTGGGAAAACAACATCTCATTTTCAGATTCAGCAACGCTGTCTATGCAGTGGGTCTCATTCGTTAACCTTTCAGTTTTGTACCTTAATGTGTCCTGAATTTAGGTTTATATAAAATGTATTTTTATAAATATATAGTGTGTGTGTGTCCAAATGTCCCTACAAAGATGGTGAAACCCACATTTTAGGAAAACAACTTCATAAAGGCATTGACTTATGTAATATTTCATATGTAAAAATGACAGACAATCAGGGTTCTGGTTTGGGCAAGGTTAGTCTGTAGTAATTATATTTGGCTAAATTAAGATAGCAGATTGTTTGTCCCTAAACAGTGTCAGGTTGAGAGACAGCAATGAAAAAAAAACTATACCGAAAGATAGTCTTTTTGCCTATATTTCCTTCTGAAAATACATTTGCTGATTTGATGAAGACACATTTCTTATTAATATCAATGTTGAAAATAGTTTTTTGCTGTTTAATATTTTTGTGGAAACTGTGAAATCATAATTTTTCCAAAGTTTTGACCAGTAGTTAATATTTGCATTAAATTATAAATTTTTCTAAAATTATATATATATATACATATGTGTGTGTGTGTGTGTGTGTGTGTGTATATATATATATATAGAGAGAGAGAGAGAGAGAGAGAGAGAGATTTTTTGATAAAAAATATTCATATATAAATTTGATTGATTTTTCTGGATTCATGGGTAGTGTATTTCTTCACCTGGAATTTAAAATTTGTATGTTGAATGTTTTTTTTTCTTCTTTTAAATTAAGTTGAAATAACACTGTTTTATTGTTGATTATTAACCTTAGCTTTATATAGAATCATTCAAAATCAATTGCTATGTGTGTAAAAAAAAAAAAAAAAGAGAGAAAGAGAGAGATTTACTTCCAGAACCCAACTGTTTCACATTTTAGCCTGTGTGCTTTAACAGCAAAGAAAAATCATTTCAGAGGAAGGGCATGTTGTATGACATTTTGATTGAAGATTGAAAATAAGATTTAAATAAGAAAGTAAATTTTTGATTTCACTTTGACTGTGATATTTTGTAGGGCATTGTAATGGTATGTAAATATGGTTATATTTATTAATTTTCTGTTTTATGTCCCCATGCTGTTAAATTCATTTCATTCATTCATTTCATTTTTGCCTTTTTCCTTAATGTCATCAGCAGAATCTCCCTATGTAGACCGTTATGTAGAGCATGAAATTAAGGCGGAGGATGGCCATGGTTCTGTGGATGATAAAGGTAATTTTACCCATGTTGCTCAGCTGTATTTTCTTAGAAACAGTAGGTAGAGAAGTACGCTGTAGGTGTAAATTAAAATAGATTTGTTTCTGTTTTTCTATCTGTGATGTGTTTTAATGCTTCTACATCTCTTAATGCTGTCCTGCATGATCTTGAATGCATTCCCTGCTCACTTCATTCCATCGACAACCAGGTAATATTAAAAGATGTATCCTGTTAAGCTCAATCAGAATGTCAACAGTAATTGGAATCAATTTATCGGCACTCAAGAGAGCGAGCAGATAAACACGCTCACTGGTCTTACGGGTGTTGTTGTTTAACATTAGTGGGCGTCGATGCATGCGATAGTCTTACAGCGTAACGGAAACGTGGCTGTCGCACACATTATGTCGTTAATATTCTACGAGCATTGGGAGTGTCCCACAGCCATTAATCATGTTTGTGAATATCTAATCTGGCTGTTATTTGCAGCAATTCCATTTTCATGCCTGTCTTAAAGATTAATAAGTAGAGGTGTACAAGACTAGAGCATGCTGGGAAAACATGAGCTCACATTGATAATCTACTTTGTGACAAAGTCATGGCTGGTTCAATCAAAGACCATGTGACAGTATCATTTTAGAGTTCAAAGTCTGTAGGTTGTGCTTCTCCACTAGTTTTGGGACGGTGTTGTCATGTGGCCAGTTTCCCCCGAAAGAGCTCTATTACTTTTTAAAGCAGCTTAATAGAATTGGTATTTGAAGAGGCCACTAGTTCCTAGTATTTGTCAAGAAGTTTGTGTTGCTGTGCTTAAAGTGAACATTTATAAACAGCCACTTGTCCTGGCGGCCCGCGGGCAAGGTCTAGCGCTTTCCGTGCCAAGAGCACCATCTCTTGCTTTTCGCGGTTGGTACGTAACTGTGTTGAAGGCAGCTGTAGTTATTCGGGAAACAAGAGCACATCTGCCTGTCTCTTAGCAACAGGTGTCTGTGCTTCAGTATGGTATGTGCGCTTGCCAAATGATGTGGCATTTCACTGTCAAAGTTTAACTCTCAGTGATATGAAAATATTTGTGTTCGCTCGAACTCTGCCAAGTCGTGTGGTGTAGACACAGTGACCTAAATAAATACCCACAATGCACTGACGCTCTGGGCGATGCATGTTCGACACAGTGTAATCGCTCTCAAATGTGCCAGATGTATAAAATATCATTTCCCATGCATGCAATGTATGCATAAAAATATGACCCAGTTCTGCATCCAAAAGCAGTCAGGAAACGATTCCGCCATCTGAAATGTGATTTAAAGTGTGCATAAATACAGATGTTTGCAAGCTGGAGTAGCCTTAATTTATGTTTTGCAAGGTCATGTCGCAGATGATGCTCAAATCAAGCGGCGGTTTTGGATTTATGTTTGTCCGTGTGTGTTTTTTATAGATGTTTTATGGTGTTTGACAGTGTAATGAATGGTGGTTTTGATGTAGGTTCGTATTGTCCCGTTGCAGCTGTAGGGAGCCCATCTCATCAACCCGCTTATGGCTGTAAGAGGCTTTCTGCTGACTCATGCCTGTGTATCATAGGGCCTGTGCATTTGTGCTGACTCACTCACAACTTTTATTAAGGTGACAGAGTAGAACATATGTTGCTTTATTATGGTGTAGATACACTGAGTCTGAACATCTGCACTTTCACACTCACTCAAAGCTTTAGGCTATGTACCAGTCAACTAATAGTGCAGCTTCACAAGGTATTTGGCCATCGTAACTAAGATTAGAAAATATACATATGTTTATGATGACATAAAATAGAGTAAATGCATGTGTATATAGATAGATCTAGATCTAGATATAAAAATATTTTTTGGCTTTAGTATATGCCCGATTTTTGCCCCTGATAGAGTGTTTTCTGTCAGACTAAGAGATGACGCAATAAAGCCTGATGAAGAATACAGAACATGCAGACACTAAGACTGCTGCTTTCTGTGTGTTTGTGTTTGTGTGAGTGTGTGTGTGCGTGTGCGTGTGCGTGCGTGCGTGCGTGTGTGTGTGTGTGTGTGCGTGTGTGTGTGTGTGTGTGTGTGTGTGTGTGTGAGCTTGTCCTTCTGGCAATTTGAAAGACTTCTTTAGCCTTCTGAGTCAATTAAATTGGAGCTGCATAACAAACACACACATATTTGTGTGTTCCTCCTGCAATACCAATAAAATGTGGGAATATCTGTTGTTAGCTGATTTGTTTATTCATTGACTTCTCAGTATGAACATCTGCGTTACTTGCTCAGTATGACTATTGCAACTTTGTCAAAACAGCAAGCTCTAATCTGATTGGCTGGCTTTCTGTAGTTTCTGAATGCACATAGTTTTATCCATCTGACTTTTGTTTAGTAGCAAGTAAACAGGGTATCTTTAAATGCACCTGGATACTCTGCTTTGTACTTTAAACTGTGATTGGATTACATTATGGAAATGTCCGCCTCCCGTCTAAGTGGGTGATTCTTGGCCAGAATAAGCTGCACTGTGAACTGTATTTGTTGCTGATAATCAAAAGTTTGGCTATGAGAGTTACTATAAGTGACTACATGGTAGTTATCTCTGAAAATAATTTCAAATGTCAGTTTTTATATCTGAGACACTGATCAGTGCTGGTGTTTGTACTTGTGTTATGTCTGCTTATAATGAGTCAACGTTTCGCTTACATCAGCTTGCGCTTGTTTGCATGTGATATCTTTGATCCCAAGGTTAATGCGCCACTCGGTGCATTTTGACTTTTCTGTCACAGCTGACCACCTCTATTCTTTCTCTGTCACCTTTACCTTACCCCAAACTTTTGCCCCCCACCATCCACACCACCTGTCACACACACACACACACACACACATTCATCTTTCCTAACACACAATAGCCTTCTGCTTGTGGCATGTTGTATATGCACTCTGTCCTTCTCTCTTAACTATGATTCACTCACACTTTGAGGGTGTTTAATTAGAAGTTTTATCTTGTGAACAGCATCTTGTGTGTTTTTTTTAAAAGACCTTTATTTAAAGAAATCTTTACCAAAAAAAAAACAGTTTTCCCCCTTCTTTTTTCTTTTTTGGAATATAAGCATTCAATTTAGCATGTAGACAAACATTATTCACAACGAAAGGCCGCAAAAACAGCTCATTCTGAATGTTTATGTTTGTGACATACATAAATTGTACCTTAAAATAATTGACTTACCTTATACAGCTTTATTTATTTATTTGTTCATTTATTTATTTATTTATAATTTTTCTGTAACTTAAAAAAAAATTATTTAGTTATATTTTATTTTATATTTCATGTTTTGTTTTAATCAATTTTTTATTTTGTTTTATCCAATTTTTTATTTTATTAAGTCCCATCTAACATTTTTCTCAGTGAATATCCCGTATCATTTGAAAATGTCTTGACATGCAAGAAAAAAATAAATAAATCGTGCGCACAATTTACTAATTCGTTCTCTCGATTTATAAATCATGTGCAAGATTTAGCAAATGGAGGGAAAAAATAAGTAAATTGTGCGCACAATTTATAAATCAAGGGTACGAAATAATAAATCGTGCGCACGATTTAGCCTACTATTTTTTTCCTGCATGCCATGTGCGGGGCTCCGTATAAAACTGATTGTAAACACAGTCGACTTGTTGACTTTTAAGATGCAATTGCATGTTTAGTTGGAAAGTGTAGAAAACTGTCAAGTAAAACTAATTAGTGTGTTTAATTATTACATTTAAGACCTTCTTTAATATTAAAAGTGGGCAGAAATATGACAGAATATAGTAGAATATACTTTTAAAATCCAGTTTACCTTTATATCCAATAAAAATAGTATAACAGGTAACACGTGCTGGGTCTTTCTCCCATCCCTTTATGATTACACACACGTTAATGATGTTGATATGATATTGCAACAGGCTTCTGGAACAAGGCTGTGTTGTTGTTTCTGAATGGTTAGAGCTCATGTGAAGGCCCATTGTTCCCAAGGGCAGTCTGAACACACCAACAAAACGCCATCGATCAGGAGCCCATTATTGATGTTCTGATAGCTAGGGACTGATCAATAGATTGAAGCAGTGTGTGTGTGTGATGGGGCAGAGAGGGGCTTCCTCTGTCACTGCTGCTGCTGACTGCAGACTTCCACCTCCACCACAGAAACAATCCTGACGGTGATGGAGTCCCTCCATAAACAATCTGTTGTTTGCTGACCTGAACCTGGGAAAGCTGTGCTGACAGTGAATGCGAATGAGAAATAGTTCACCCAAAAATGGAAATTCAATCAGTATTTATTCCCCCTCACGTTGTTTTAAATCTGTATGAGTTTTTCTTCTGTATGTAACACAACAGGTAACTTTTTGAAGAGTATCCTGACCTCGCTTCAAATGAAAGTGAATGCAGATTGGGGTTGTCAGGATTCAAATCCGATGCAATAGCACCATAAAAGTATCGTTAAAAACAGTCCAATGATTCACAAATTATATTTCAGTTAATCTGAAGCCGTACAATAGTGTGGTAAACAGACCCAAAAAATGTTTGTCATTAATTGCTGAAAATCTTAACCACTGTGACTGGATCTAGATCATTCGATTTGTGAAAATATAAGAGTGTTTTTTATTAAATGGATCAACAAATTCAATAAAAAGAATTTACCTCAGAAGATAGGAAGTCATACAAATTTGAAATAAAAGAGTAAGTAAAACAACAATATATTATTAATAATAATAATAATAAATATTTAAATATGTAATATATGAGTGATAATGCAAATGTAAATATATATTGTAACACTTAAAATATGTATATTCAAAAATTTTGTTTTTTTATTTATTATTATTATTAACATTATTACATTGTAGTATAGCCAAGTTAATGCAAGAACAGTCAGTGAAAAATTTAAGGGGGTCTGAATACTTTCCGTACCCACTGTATATATAACTGTGTATTAAAATAGATAGTGTTTCTAATCTTTTAAACAAAATTTTTTGGTGAGTGTGTGTGTTTGATATAAAAAGATAACAGCTAACAGGTTTGAAGAAACATGAAGGGGAATATATAATGATTTTCCATTTTTGGGGTAAATTATTCTTATCTAAACTGGGATAGGATAGGGTCCAATTTAATTTGGATCCAAACCCAAAAACTCGCACACCTACAGCCAATACTTGTTAATGTAACAACAGTCATGAAAAATCATCAGTCTCTCACATAATTCTGCCAGCAAATTATGTTTTTCACCTCACATCGCTCATCAAAGGTGAACTTTGCAATCTTTCTCTCTGATTAAATTCATTAAGCAGTCGCACAGTGTTAACAAAATCACTAATGCAGGAGAATACAGGGGGAGGGATGATGGACAGAGCATTTCCGTGGGACTATTGTACCTGTCGGCCTGCTGTCAGAGAGAAATGCTTTAACTGTTTGTTTAATCTTCTCTAACTTCTTTTATCTGGTGCTTTCAGAGAGACTGAGAGAGGTAAGAGAGTGAAGCTGGAGAATAAGTGGCTGCGTTAATGGCTGCTAATAATGTTCTGGGTCTAACTGTTTTAAATATCGGTGCTTTAAATAAGATTGGTGTTCTCTGTAGTATGTTGTTGGGGGAAGGGAAGTGTGCTGTTGTCTGCTGCAATCAGTGGTGCTTATTGAGCCAGACGGACTGATTGTTCTCTAATAATCATGGTGAATGATGTAGTTATATATAAATTAGAATTAAGATTTTTTTTTTCTGTTGTATTTAGTGTACAATTTTTTCATGATGTCATTCTAATTGTCATTCACTGTTCATTCATTCAGAAACCTTTATGATTAACTCTTTCCCTGCCATTGAAGGAATTTTCCAGCTTTTCCGTGTTTTCACCGATGTACAATAGGAGGCACTATTACGCATCTTCTGAGAGAGTATTGAACGTCTGAGTCAAAACACGGCGAAGAAGTAGCAGAAACAAGCGATCGCATAGGCCTATAGCAAATGCATGTGTAAAACAATGCAATCATCAAACATTAATCATTAAATAAATCAAAACTGCCTAACGTTACAGGATGAAATGACGATCCAGGAAGTGGTATAGAACCGTGCAAGCTTTGGATGTGTTGATGGAGATCTATTCCACCTATGTTTTGATCGTCGAGCTGAATCTGATCCAGATGTCGTTTTTTACAAAAACATTTTGTTTAAAATGTTGCTTTTTTTTCACGAAACTTACCCACATTCCAGTGTTGATAAAAATATATATTTATATTGCATGAAGCTAGAATAAAATGTTTTGTTGTTGTTGTTGTTGTTGTTTAAAAACAGGCTCTGTTCTTTGTTTAGACATTTGTTTAGCTTCAATTTAGTTTAGCGGAATGATGTATGTTATAATACATCGTGTACACTCACTAAACAAAGAGTGACAGAGACAGTGACAGAGCAGAGCCAATTCATAAAAGAACAATATTTAAAAGCACACGTCATATTGCAAGACATCTGGTAGGGGGGGCACCTGGGGTGGCCAGCCAAATTTCAGGGGAGGCCGGTGCCACCACGTAGACACGCCCCTGCTGATACGATACAAGAAAGGAAAACTTGAAATCGCATCATATGACCCCTTTAAAAGTGTTATTCATTGTGATTTTATTTGAGCTATTGCTTTAACTAATGTTAACGCACAGAACCTAATTGTAAAGTGTTACCACTACTTTAAATTATGAGTAGCTTGTAGCTTGGCAAACTATAGTTTCAAAATAACAGTAAACTCCTGTCATGCATGGCCTTGTATGGCTTATTGCTTTTTTAAACATGTGATTTGACAATCTAATGATGACCAGTGGGATTTGCAGTGCATGTTTACTCATTAGTTTTACAGAGCGACAGTGACCAGACATGAATGTTGTGCTACAGCGAGCAGTTAGAGGTGAGACACAGGAGCTTTTTCTTCATTAGGACATCACTATGATGATTGCAAACATGACTAGACTGTCCAAAAAATGTCCATCAGGATCTAATACTGCAGCTCTCTTTTTCCAGCCAACCCAGAGCCGTTCAGAAAACTGTCCTGCTTCCGACACACTGCGATTTGCTCTAAAGGCTGGAAACAAAAAGCAAATCGCCTAAATCCCCTCCACGGGATTTCTGTCATTAACTCGTAGAAAAAAGCCTGTCGCTCCGTCTGCCGGTGCACATGCTGTCCGCTCCCCTTCCAGATCTTTCCGCGATGGCAATTAGGTTTAAGAGAAACACGCTGTTACAGGAGCTTTTTCTTCATTAGGACATCACTATGATGATTGCAAACATGACTAGACTGTCCAAAAAATGTCCATCAGGATCTAATACTGCACCTCTCTTTTCCCAGCCAACCCAGAGCCGTTCAGAAAACTGTCCTGCTTCCGACACACTGCGATTTGCTCTAAAGGCTGGAAACAAAAAGCAAATCGCCTAAATCCCCTCCACGGGATTTCTGTCATTAACTCGTAGAAAAAAAGCCTGTCGCTCCGTCTGCCGGTGCACATGCTGTCCGCTCCCCTTCCAGATCTTTCCGCGATGGCAATTAGTTTTAAGAGAAACACGCTGTTTCACATCGGTATATTTACATTTACGTGTCCAACTGTGCAGCCATCATGACAGTTTAGGCGCTTAAGTATGAGATGCCGTGATTCATAGTTCAGGCAACCAACAAGGTCGGATTCTTACGGAGTCGTAGATTGTAAACATAGCCGTGCGTGTGTGGGTGAGTCAGAGGCTGAGAATAGTAAGCTCCGAATTCCCGGGGTGTGTCCATATGGCTTATATTGAAAAAGAGTGGACTCACGCGCAGGTGACGGGTCCGACTGTGATTAAATTGAAGCCAGTGTAGAAATGCTTTGATAAGCCTCACCATGAAACAGAGCAGTGCCTGACTCATCAATGAAGAAAGCTGCCCAGAATTAGTGAGAGGACCAATTACACATAACAAGATCGACCCAATATAGAGAAACAGGTAAAGATGGGAGGGAGGAAGAGGGAAAAACAAAAGGCGGGTTTGTTTGTTTCTGGCTGTGTTAGTTCATTAGCACGCTAGTAGGGGAGAGGGCAGCTCTTTGGGCATGTAGTGTGCCTGCAGACCTGATGAAGGGCATCTTTTATATGAGCCAAAGAAACACAGCTTCTCCTTTGTGTGTTATAGGACACCTATGTATCCAAATAATACACAAACATACTGAATAAACAGAACAAGAACATGTCTTACAAATGAACATGGATGTTGTTTGACATTATGAAGTCTATTTAATGTATTTCTGAATCAGTCCTCATTATCTCCAAACATGTTGATATTGATAAATTAACCATATATCATGGTTTCCACAAAAATATTAAGCAGGACAAGTGTTTTCAACATTGATAATAATAAGAAATGTTTCTTGAGCAGCAAATCAGCATATTAGAATGATTTCTGAAGGATTATGTGACACTGAAGACTGGAGTAATGATGCTGAAAATTCAGCTTTGATCACAGGAGTAAATTACATTTTTAAATATATTTAAAAAGAAAAACTTTATTTTAAAGGATTGGTTCACTTCCAGAATAAAAACTTCCTGATAATTTACATATTAAACATAATTACAGTGTAAACATAATTACAGACATTAAATAATTACAGTGCCGTGTTCATCATTTACAGTAGGTTTGCCAACCTGAATGTTTCTGATGAGATCAGCTATAGTCACTTGCAGACTACTATTTTAACAAGTTTTAAAGCAATTCGTTCAAGTGTTTGTGTCAACATGGTGAAGATTAGCTCCCAAGTAGTCAACATGATGAACTGATTTCACAGAGAAGCAGTTTAATCAGCACACTGACACATCTTTTCCATTGTCTTCCATTCAAACATGTAAAATAAAACAAATTAAATATTTTATCTTTTAGTATGTATTTACATATTATTACACGAATTTCATATTATTCTATATAATAATAATAATTTATATATTTTTTTAAAATGATCAAATATAATTATTTTTAGTATGTAACTGTTTTATAGCAAATATATATAGATAAATGTCTAGTTATGCTTAATATTTTATTTGATTTTATTGAGTACAATCTCTATAACTGTATGTCTTAATAAAACCCTTTTCCAGTAATCTTAAATAACTGGGAATGTCATGGAAATTCATTGGTCAAAAGTGATGGGAACTCCTTCTATAATCTCATAACACACTCCGGCCCTACGTTCTGACTTCCGAATTTTCTGTAGGACGTAATCATTGGTAACATTAATAATCAGGACCACCCAGCAGCAATGTGCCTGCAGCTCTGAACCTTTTACATTCTTCAAAATGAGAACAACGTTAAAGAGGTTTTAAAGGTGACTTTGGGATATGCTGTTGTCCTGGGTTGCTTTTTTGAGGCTCATGGGCTTCGTGCTTCATTTTAAAGAGTAGAGCTTCCCTCAAAACAGTTTTCTCGCTGCATGTCCATTAGAGACCGCTTCACAGAAGAACCTTCCCAGCTGCTCGTCGCTCTTTCTTACATGCTTTCTCCTCTCGTGTTCCATGTGTTATGCGGCCTCCCTCCGGCTCCAGTAAATCCATTGCTTTGATATGCAACTCATGTGTTCGCTTTTTAAGGGCTGTGTCTCTCTCGTTTTTCCTCACAATCTTCTCTTTCACATTCTCTCTCCCTCTCTTTCTGTTTTCTCACAATCTACGTCTATCCAGCATCTAAACGTAATTGCTCTGGAGTGAATGTGGTGGAGACGCAAGCTGAGGAGTAATGCAGAGTGAGACACTGCAAGGAGACTCGTAATTATTAGCCTCTTCCCTGATGTGGACAGATAGCCCGTCTCTCTCTTTCTCGTCCTCCCTGTCGCTGTCTATTTCTTCAAACCATCTATACAAACTTAATTTGTGATTTCTGCATGCAGTAAGGCTGACATGCATTGTCTGATTGTGTGTTTGTTTGTTTGTTTTTGATCATTAGCTCTAATCAGAGAATTAAATTCTAAGCAAACACACACATTCCCCTGCATGTAAAGAGCATGGCAAGCTTTAATGCCGTTTATCATCTGAACCAGTGTTGATAATCCGTGATAAGAGTACAGACGTGCACAAAGCATTTCACAGAGACCCGGAACCCCCTGTGTGACAATGTATGTCATCTTTTTGTAGCAAAATAAATATTTAGTTAAGTACTACAGTTTAACATTGTTTGGTTCAGTAATATGAAATAGTGTGGTATTTAGTGTTCATTAGAATGATTTCTGAAAAATCGTGTGACACTGAAGACTGGAGTAATGATGCTGAAAATCCAGCTTTGCATCACAAGAATAAATTACATTTTAAAATATATTCAAATACAAAACAGTTATTTTAAATTGTAATAATATTTCACAATATTTCTGTTTTTACTGTATTTTTGATCAAATTAATGCAGACTTGGTGAGCTTAAGAGACTTCTTGCAAAAACATTACAAAATCATATCAACCCCAAACTTTTGAACGATTGTGTATATATGGTTATATGTATATGGTATATGGTTGTATTGTTGTTAGCTACATTTTGACTGTAGTTGGACTACTAAGTCAATATTAAATTTTATTGTAATTCTTACGGAAACAACCTTTCCTTTTCTGTTGACATCACCCCGGTTCCATGAGCTGGTTTGATCCAATCAAATTCCAGAAGTTCAGAAAATGTATTTAAAATTTTGGGTTTGCAGATACCCTTTGTAAGTAGCTTCCCAACACTGATCTGAATATTTCACATCCAGTGCATTAGTTGTGCTTATCAATGGCTCCCAATAGCCCAGCAGCTGCTGTTCACACCTCACATAATTCCCTTTGTTGAGGTGTGTGTGTGTGCGTGCGTGCGTGTGTGTGTGTGTGTGTGTGAAGGAGAGATTAAGGTGGTGACGTGAAGTTTGGGCATGCAGCGAGACTCTGAGGTTGGAGTCATAAAACTTCCAAGCCAGGCTATTTCGGGCTGCACCCCTGGGGCTCCGAGAGAGATGGAGGGAAAAGGTAAATGCTGTAAAAATAGAATGAAAGAAAGACAGAAGGAAAGAGATGAAAAGAAGAGGGATTCCTGGGCATCCAAATCACTATTTCAGTCCTAGTGCCTTTAGACTGTTGATGATATCATTGAGAAACGCTATCATTCACAATCTCTCTCTCTCTATCTCTCTCTTCATTGAGGGTTCAGCATATCAATGAACACAGAACTGCACCACTGCACTTCTCCTCTGTGGAGTCATGATTCTCTCTCATCTCTGCTGTTCCCTCTTTACCTCAGTGACACTCGCTTCTCTGCCTTCTGCTTAAACTCCATCCTTTCTTCTTTTTAAACAGTCATAGAGGATTATTGTTTAGAGAATTAAGAGAACTATTGTTCCTTATTGTTTCTTCTCTAATTACCACTTATCTCTTTTGTCTCTTCTTTTCTCACCTCTTCTCATTTCTTCTTGCCTCATCTCTTCGCATCTCCCTTTAACGTTCTTTCTTTCTTTCTTTCTTTTCTTTCTTTCTTTCTTTAATTTCTCATCTCATAATGGATCATGTCTTTTAGTCTTATTCCTCGTATTTATTTATTTATTTATTTATTGCCCTTTTTTTCTTTCTTCTGTCTTTTCTCATCTCATGGTGAATCATCATCTTGTTCCTCATCTCCTTTCTTTCTTTTTTTCTTTCTTTCTTTCTTTTCAAATCTCATAATTGATCAGCACTTTTCATCTCATGCCTCATCTCCTTGCCTCCTTTCTCTGCTCTTCTCACCTTCCTTCTTTTCATCTCGTCTTGTCTCATTTCATTTTGTGTCCTCTCTTATTTTCTTATCTCATTTTGTTTAATTTCTGATCTTGTCTCTTCTCATGTCTGTTGTATCTCTATTCTGTTGTCATCTTGTCTTATCTCATCCTGTTTTTCTCTTCTCTTCTCTTCTCTTCTCTTCTCTTCTTATCTCTTCTCTTCTCTCACAGTCTCACCCCAGTGAGTTTAATTTCTTCTTTCTATTCTGCTCTTTTCTATTTTCGCTGAACTTCAGTTCCCATAATTCCCTCTGCGACAGGCTCTGATATCACAGAGAGTTATCATCAGGCAGTGTATGGCATGTGGGCTTGTGGATCAGCAGATTAATTTCAGAAGATCCCCGCAATGGTGTATGTGAGAAGGGCTGTCGTGGTTATTGAATAAAGCACTGAGCTTGTTGTAATGCACCGCGCACATACCACCAGAGTCAGCACTCTGCTGCCCACCACTGTAACTACACAACACACACACTCTCCATCCGGCCCACTTCCTGCTAGCTTTTAATTATGATTGTATGCAAATGAGATTATTACATACACCAGTACTCTCCTTGCCAGACACTGCAGATCTACTAGATTACAGTTCATACATGCTGTACAGACATGACCCCATGGACTGCAGTCAGATGTACCTCCAGCTACTTTTGAAAAAGGAAAAAAAAAATGTTAATGAGTATCAGTACTATTATTGACACAACAAATCCAATTATCTCTGGCAAACCATTAAATCAGCAGGAAACTTTCCCTAAACAAAGTGTCCTCGGGCGATGCTGGAAAATGCCCACCACTGCATTCACAGCCAAATGAGGCCAATAGTCTTTAATTATCACAATTTAGAAAACAGATATTCTAGTGTTAATAATCAAGCAACTGGCTGAATATGTGAGGAAGTGTGTTTGGACCGTCTGTACTCAGGGTTGGTGATGTAACGCATGCAAATATTATAAACAATCAATCACCCACAAATTCTCAGTAGTGTGCAGCGCTAGATATAATAATCACTGAAAGGATAATCACCTATGGAAAAGATATAGCCAAGAACACTAAATTGAGATGCATACTCAACAAAGCCGTAAACAGTTTGGCACTTGCAAGAGACTCAGTGCAGCTTTGCATTTCTAAAAAGATGTAGTCTGAGATACTATTCAGAGCTGAAAGGCCCTGCTGCGCTTTCAGACAATACGGCCCAAATATACCGAAATTATCACTTTCAAAGATAGAGTGGCGTCTTTCAATGACAAATGAATGAAGAGTGTCTATTTATTCATTTGAAGGATGAATATCTATCTATCATTTGTTCATTCGTTCTATCATTTTATTGTTTTAGCTATTGTTCTATCATATCATCTGTCTGTCTGTCTATCTATCTATCGTTTGTTGTTTGTTTGTTTGTTTGTTTGTTCCTTCTATAATTTTATTGTTCTAGCTATCGTTCTATCATATCATATATCTATCGTTTGTTTGTTTGTTCGTTCTATCATTTTATTGTTCTATCTATCTATCTATCTATCTATCTATCTATCGATCGTTTGTTGTTTGTTTGTTTGTTTGTTTGTTCTATTATTACATGTTTTATACAAGGTCCAGAATTAACTCCAAATTTACAAGTGCATTAAACTTGCCTATTTTTTCATAATACATGGTGTAACATGTAACATATATATACAGTATATATATATATATATATATATATATATATGAAGAGTTCATTTGCAAAAACCGGTAAACAGCACTTAAAAAAAAAACGAGCTGATTGCCGTACATTATTCTCCACATATTGTATAGAGCGATCTGAATCCTAAACACGTTTTGTAAAAAAAATGGTTTTGTCCACTTTCAAGGCATTGCGAGTTTACGTTTTACTGCAGAAGCCAAGCGCCCTTGTTGTTTTTGAACAGAAGCCGATAAGTCCATTTTAGCGAATCAGCTCGCTGTATTCAGGTCAGGTGACAAGGCTACTTTCACTTTGAAAAGACGTGCTAGCTGAGAGGACTTCAAAGCTAAATACGTTTATTCAAGTGTGCTATTAGTATACATACAAGGCTACTTTCACTTTGAAAAGACGTGCTAGCTGAGAGGAGTTTCTTCAAAGCTGACTAAAAAAGTGGGATGGATAATTTTGACGAACATGATGAACTTGTGATATCTTCTTCAGGGCGAAAAAGGAAAATAAAAGCTGAAACATTTTCACGGAACCTTGCAAAAGCAGTGCGTTACAATGGTGAGGGAAAAGCTCCGTGTATTGCGTGTAATCACATCCATACAGTTTATGATCACAACAACAACAACGTTTGTCAGGCATCTACATTGTCATCTGAGGAGATTACAAAGATTAAACAAGTGTTTTTTTCAACTCTAAAACATGAAATGTGGAGTTATCTGCTTTTGCAAAAAAACGACTTTTGGAGTTATCTGCTTTTGCTATAAAACAAACTTTTAATATGTAAAAAAAAACATACTTTCAATGAACTTTAATTTTGTAAATTACCTGTATTTAAGTTATTATTACTTAATCAAAACAAC
>NW_015627890.1:3300888-3305637 GCF_001515625.1 Sinocyclocheilus rhinocerous | reverse complement strand
TATATATATATATATATATATATATAATTATTTTACAATAAATGTACAGTTTAAACACATTAAACCACAAGAAAACTTTCATTGTTATTGTGAACTAAAGGAATATTTAGTTGTTGTTATTTGCTCACTCATGTCGTTCCAAACCTGTATGAATTTCTTTGTCCAGTGGAACATACAGTAAAAGAAGATATTTTAAAAGTCAGTGAGATTCAAAAAAACATTGAACCCCATTTGTTTTCATTGTGGGCAAACAAAAAACATTTTTTCAAAATAATTTTTTAAGAGTAAATAACTTTTTTAAGTGAATTATCCCTTAAATATAGAATTCAGTTGATTCAACATCTTTGGAAACTGCTCATCCAATCAGATTTCAGAGTCAAAATTTCCAATCATTTTATCAAAAGTTCAAAAAGGTTCTGTTGAGCTGTACTGTTTTATTTTAGTAATATAACTACAAAGCACTCTTGAATTTAATTGGAAGAGAGACCATCAGCGAGCACTCTGTCATATCTTTCAGAGGCAAGTGTGTGTGTGTGTGTGTTGCAGTAGAACACTTCAGGCATTTTTCTTTCATTAACCTGACGGACAATCAGCCAAAAAGCCTTCCACTGAATATCAAATATCTCTGATCATTCGGTGGCTCTCCCAGCAGGTGTGTGAGTTCTGACTGCCTGACTGCTGATCAGATGTTATCACACTAACTGTGAAATATAGCAGTCTGTGTACGAGAGAGAACGTTTTACCTGTATTTAAAGGTGCATCTTTCAGATAACTTCACACAGATGAAGATGATGACGTTTATGAGGACGACGGTGGAGATGACGATCGTAATGACAGAAGCATCTTTATAAAAGACTCCTTTGAAGATTCTGACGTGACTGAAGTGAGCACAAGTCATCTGATATTTCAGCAGCTCAGAGCATCACTGAGGCTTTTATAGAGTCGTGTTTTCAGTTTATTGCGTTCTTTAAGTGTTTCCGTTTGGAAATGGCTTTTTGATAAATGCAGAAGCGCAGGTCAAAGCACTCTCAAACACACACACACACACACGCACGGGTAATGGGACTTGTTTAAGAGTAAATAACTTTTTTAAGTGAATTATCCCTTAAATATAGAATTCAGTTGATTCAACATCTTTGGAAACTGCTCATCCAATCAGATTTCAGAGTCAAAATTTCCAATCATTTTATCAAAAGTTCAAAAAGGTTCTGTTGAGCTGTACTGTTTTATTTTAGTAATATAACTACAAAGCACTCTTGAATTTAATTGGAAGAGAGACCATCAGCGAGCACTCTGTCATATCTTTCAGAGGCAAGTGTGTGTGTGTGTGTGTTGCAGTAGAACACTTCAGGCATTTTTCTTTCATTAACCTGACGGACAATCAGCCAAAAAGCCTTCCACTGAATATCAAATATCTCTGATCATTCGGTGGCTCTCCCAGCAGGTGTGTGAGTTCTGACTGCCTGACTGCTGATCAGATGTTATCACACTAACTGTGAAATATAGCAGTCTGTGTACGAGAGAGAACGTTTTACCTGTATTTAAAGGTGCATCTTTCAGATAACTTCACACAGATGAAGATGATGACGTTTATGAGGACGACGGTGGAGATGACGATCGTAATGACAGAAGCATCTTTATAAAAGACTCCTTTGAAGATTCTGACGTGACTGAAGTGAGCACAAGTCATCTGATATTTCAGCAGCTCAGAGCATCACTGAGGCTTTTATAGAGTCGTGTTTTCAGTTTATTGCGTTCTTTAAGTGTTTCCGTTTGGAAATGGCTTTTTGATAAATGCAGAAGCGCAGGTCAAAGCACTCTCAAACACACACACACACACACGCACCGGTAATGGGACTTGAGGGACTGGAGTACTGGGCTTTTTCTAGGATTTTTACATGCATGTTTACTCCATTTTGCATTCATGCAGATCTCATTCATTCATACTGATCTGGTCTCCATTTATATTTATCCAGTGTTCATTCTTTCCACTGAGTTTTTTTTGTCTTTTTTTTTTTGTCTTTTTGTTTACTCACCCTCAGGCCATCCAAGATGAGTTTGATTCTTCATCGGAGTAGATTTGAAGAAATTTAGCATTACATCACTTGCTCATCAATGGATCCACTGCAGTGAATGGGTGTTCGATTTTTGCTTCATGAGATGTTAATTGATGAACTGGAGTGGTGTGGATTACTGTGATGTTTTTATCAGCTGTTTGGACTCTCATTCTGACGGCACCCATTCACTGCAGAGGATCCATTGGTGAGCAATCTGTTCTGATGAAGAAAAACTCATCTACATCTTGGATGGCCTTAGGGTGACTGCATTTTCAGCAAATTGTAATTTTTGGGTGAACTATTCCTTTTGTAACGTGGAGGCGTGATGACGTGGTTGGATCCAAATGCAGTTTTATTAAGAGCGTAGTCAGACAGGCAGGGTCAAACACCAGCAAAACAGTAAAATCCGAGGCACAGGCAAAAGAGTAATCCAATACACAGGCAATGGTCAGGGCAGGCAGCGAACAATCAAAAACAAGGAAACAGTCCGGGGTCAAAAACACAAAGGCAAGGAAACAGGAAAACTAGGAAAACACAGAAACTAGGAACATGCTACAGGCTATCAATCATCAGTGCTGTGTTTGTGTCTGAGTGCATCTTTTATAGTCCTTCTAATGTGAGGTAGCTGTGAACTGGTAATGAGTGATGATGAGTCTGGGCAAAGGATTATGGGAAATGGAGTCCTGGGTGAAAAGTCAGGAATGGAGTGCCCTCTGGTGGAGCTCATAGGCACTCCAGTTGGTGATCGTGACACCTTTAACCCTCTGGGGTCTGAGGTGATTTAGGGGCCCTTGAGATGTTTTGACATGCCCTGACATTTGTGCTTATTTCAGCTACGCAGAGACTGAAGAAGACAGAAACCGCACCCTGTTTGTTTTCTTTATTTTACAAAAACACAAAAGTTTTGTCGTTATTGTTAGTGTACACAAATAAAAGTAGACAGTTAACAGTTTCGAATGATGTATAACACTTATCTGTGTGACCAAGACAGAGTATTTTTAGTGTCTTTCACACTGATCAGAAAAAAGGTGAGCTGGTCTAAAGCTAAAAAGCTCTGGAGCTAAAATTGCATCTAATATTAGTAAAATAATTTCGGTTCATTAATTATGATTGGATCATTTGAAACAATCATATTCTATCAAAATTTTTCTTGTTCAAAAAATTTTACTATACTGTGGCAGTATTTTGTTATTATTATTTGATGATTATTTTGACCAAATCAAAATACTTTTCGAATTACATCACTTAATCACGTTTACGACACTGAGTGACTGAATTCATTTAACTCTCCATTTGCACTTTGCACATTTCAGACAGGCAGCCTCTTGTTAGTAATCCCATGAATGAAAAGCGCAGAAACATTCCAGCCCACCTCTTTTCCTCCAGGCCTGTAATTACATTAATTCATAAGAACATTTCTTGTTTTTACGGTCCTAGTTTACACTCTGTCAGCTTGTTTGGGTTTGGCGTTTTTTCTTCTTCTTTTAGTGTTAATTCCAGCCGATTAGGTGGAGCCATGTCAGACTGGGGCAAAAATGCTGGAGCCTTAAATTCAGGCACACGATTTGATTGGTTCAGCGAAGAACATTACATCACCTTGCACATATTGCACGTTAATATAGTTAGAATAGCAATAAGTAAATGTAATCACAGTCTGTTAATCAACACAATTATTAAAAAAGTGAATTTGTTTATTACATGTACATAGTACATAGTTATGAAATCATACCATTACATGGACATTGTAATGTAATTAGTGTGACCAAATGCTTAATATGACCTTGCTTTTACCCGTCAAGCTATTTAACGCATTAAACAAACCAGATATTAGACTAGACGTATTCGTGGAAACCGTCCTTCCTGGAGCTGGTAGTTTTTGCAATTTAGCATTTGCCATTTCGCTTTTGGTTGCTTTAATGAAAGTTATTGAGCAGTGGGATTCATTAGAGACAAATGATTAGATTTGATGCACCCTGTCTCTGTCTCTCAGAAGGAGAAGCTTATCGCAGTTAAGTGGCCTGGAAATTTAGAGCTGCGGCTATCATTCTATTTATAGAGCGCAGAATTGAACCCAGTTGATTAACATGTGACTGACGTGCATCTGGTTTGTTCACACAGATTAAACTTTATTAGGTAACACTTTATTTTAAGGTGTCCTTGTTACACATGTTACATGTACTTACTATTATAATAACAATTAATTATGCATAATTACATGCAAGTAACCCTAAGCCAAACCCAAATCCTAACCCTAACCATATAGTAAGTACATGTAGTTCCCTTTCAAGGGAACTTCGAACTGCGTCCTCTAGGGGTGGCTATGGGGAACGCCTCGTCGTGACCCGTGTCTGAAGCATACATTGAAACAACACCAACAACACGTTGGCTGGCGACAGCCCATGGCGCGCTCAGCAGCCTTTAAATCCTTCATTCCACGAAGGTCCAGGTCTGAGCCCGAACAACATAGGGGTCCTGGTCCGTCTCGGTCTGAGGATCAGAGACGGGCACAGAAGGCTAGTGTCGCGACTCGCGCTCCTCCTCCGCCCGAGGGTAGGGGAAGGAGGAATAGCGAATCAAAGGGAGGTAGGCAAGACCTAAGGGATGTGATCCAGACACAGGGAACGAGACACTGCATTATCTAGGCTTCCTGCCATGCTTCGAACACAAGCTTCAGACGAAGAAGTGAATGACG
>NW_015627890.1:3298164-3300767 GCF_001515625.1 Sinocyclocheilus rhinocerous | reverse complement strand
GTCATGGGCTGTCGCCGGCCAACGTGTTGTTGGTGTTTTTTCAATGTATGCTTCAGACACGGGTCACGACGAGGCGTTCCCCATAGCGACCCCTAGAGGACGCAGTGTCTCGTTCCCTACTCAGGGAACCATGGTTACATAAGTAACCTGAGACGTTCATTAATATTAGTCAGTACTTATATGTGTAACCCTTTATTACATATCAAGTTAATGAGATGGTTAACAGATCAGAACACACACACACTTGCTTTCATATACTGACAAACACATGTACTTCATACTAATACTCATGAATGCAGACACGCATTAAATTAATGCAAAAAAATCTAAATCTCAGTACAAGTATATATATATATATATATTTAAAATAATGTACCTGTGAATAATTTAATTTATTAAAAATGGCAGAGCTGAATTTGCCTTCAAAAGTCATTCTAATATGCTGCTTTGCTGCTCAAGAAACAGAAGCTTATTTTTAGCAATGTTGAAAACAGTTGTGCTGCTTAATATTTTTGTGGAATCCGTAATACTTTTTTCAGGATTTTCTGATGAATAGAAAGAACAAAAAGAGCAGCATTATTTAAAACAAATCTTTTGTAACATTTTAAATGTCTTTACTGTCGCTTTTGACCAATTTAATGCGTCCTTGCTAAACAAAAGCATAGATTTCTTTTTAAAAAGGCTGAGTTTAAAATGATAGTGTATATTCATTTAAAAAGTTGTCCGAAAAACATCATTCCGGTCATTCCGTAGCTCTTTTTATGTAAGCTTTAAAACTCTCTCTTTGTGTCAGTATCGATCTTTTCATTTTGACGTTGTAATTCGGTCTCTTTTAACATCTCTTTTTGAGCGATTATCTCTCCCGTCTCGTTCATGTGTGATTTGGCTTAGTTGTGTCATTTACCTGTGAATGAGCTGTAAATGAATGAATGTTTCTGCTGAGCAATAGCCTGAGTCTCTTCTGTCCTAACAGAAAGTCCTTCATTATATCCAGCAACATTCATTCACATCTGACTTATGCTGAAAATAAATTAAAGAATCACGCACATTACACTGTGTCTGTATTTGTTGCGCTATTATTGTGCTCAGTTGAAAAGTTACATGCTGGCTGAATTACTCATTCTCCTTTCATCTTTTTTAAGACTCAATGGGGCTTTGAAGCTGATAAGAATGGAGATTTTTGATTGTATCTCAGCATCCGAGAAGCAACACTCTCCTGTATGCTTATACACACACACTTCAGGCCCTTCTCCTCGGAAACAACGGTCCTTCTGTCAAGAGCTCGCCATGGCACTTTGCCTTAGTCGGCTGCTGGTTTATGGTCAGGGACTGACACTGAGAGCTTGGCGAGTGTTTCTCCCATGGTGCTGTTTGCCAGTATGTGTGAAGGCCTGTTTTCAATATGCCAAGCGCGTCCGGGCACGCGGCAGGGCTGGAGAGGTCTGGCGGGCCCACTCCTGATACTTTGTTAACACACTTGTGCGAGTCCATTGAGTGATCAGTTATGTAAGACACACGCAGATCTAAAAACGTCATACGGACATGCTGTTCTTTGCAGTCATTTTGGTTAAAAGAGGATGAGTTGATCCTTCAGGACACGTCAAAAGGATTGCACACACGTCACTTATGCTATAGTGACTATAGCATAATGTAAAGCATAGGTGACTATAGTATAATGTAAAATTCCAGCTGTAATTGAACATTGCATTGTTTTACAGTTATTGTTGTTAAAAAATAAATAAATATAAGATTGATTGAAAAATATATTTTTCTGGTACATAAAACATTGCTTAAAAGTTAGATCTTAATTATATATAATATATCTATATACTTTTAAGCGACTTATATTGTGTGTGTGTGTGTGTATATATATATATATATATATATATATATACAATATATACATTATTTTTAGAAAATACTAAAAACCGAAAAGAAAAATAATTTTAAAAATAAAAACTACCAAATGTAACATTTTTAACAGTACTGTTGAACACGGAATGAATATTCATTGATATGTAAATATGCACAGTCATATATTAATGTTCTTATAGTTCTGACATCATAATGGTGACACATTTTGAATTCAGCTGTTTATTTCATGTTCATATTTTCGTATTTTAAAGATCTGGCTTCTTACTAAAATGTACTGTACTGTGTTACTCGGGTCAGTTGTTTCCACACACATCCAGCAAATCTGTCTATGAAACCCTTATATTTCCAAATTTGCCTCTTTTCATGCAGCATGCCCAATTTTTCTGCCTAATATCCATAACTGATCTGTGTGGACTGGGTTATGGGTGGATTGTGTTATGAACATTAGACTACGGTGACACAGCACATCAAACTTCTTTTGTTTCAGAAGAGCGAGGAAAATCCTGTTTTCCATGAAATGTCCCCTCAACGCAATACGTGTTGTCCACAAATACTCACTACACTGATTTCTCTGGACACAAATATTGAAAGCATTCAAATGAGAAGCATCACTGATGAGATGTGCATTTCTTTTCTTCCTGAATTTATTTCAAGACAAGCCCCATCTACACAAGTGTTTAATTGTGACAGGCAGCAGAGGCATCCATTTGTATGTGTCTGGAGGCGTG
>NW_015627890.1:3274696-3297992 GCF_001515625.1 Sinocyclocheilus rhinocerous | reverse complement strand
TGTGAGAGAGAGAGTGTGTGTGTGTGTGTGAGTGTGGGGTGTGTGTGTGTGTGTGGGTGTGTGTGTGTGTGTGTGTGTGTGTGTGTGTGTGCGTGCGTGCGTAACCTCAGTCAGTAGCATTGAGGTGATAATTTTCTAATGGCTGTGCTGCCAGCTAGATCATCAGTAAAATCCACTCACAGAATTTTAAATCTCCTGATTAAAAAGGCAGTATAATTGGTTGTATTTAGATGATTAGGTTTTGAGTCTTTCTCAAGAGAAAATTGAGTGTGTGTGTGTGTGTGCATGTCAGAGGTGTAAAGAGTACCTAAAAACCATACTTGAGTAAAAGTACAGATACCTTACAGTGAAAATTTCTCCACTACACGTTACAAGTCACCAATTCCAAAACAACTTGAGTAAAAGTCTTAGAGTATCTGATTTTAACAGTACTTAAGTATTTTCTTATAGGCTCAAAGATGCACTAGTCAAAGAGACATACCAGCAGTACTTTCAGTGACCTGTAATAGGCAGTATCACATCTTTTGTAGCAGAAATGAACTGCTGCAGAAAAAGCTAGGTCCATGGCATGCAAAATGTAATGTGTAACTGCAACACTCATTTCAAATGTAGTGGAGTAAAGAGTACAGATACTCAATCAAAAATGTAGTAAAGAGTAAAAGTTGCTAATATCTTTGATACTCAGTACAACTACAAAGTACCCGAAAAGATACTCAAGTACAGTAACTAATTACATTTTCTCCAATACTTTACACCTCTGGCGTGTGTGTGTGTGTGTGTGTGTGTGTTGAGGAGTGATGGAAGGTTTGTATTTCAATTGAACTTTGGCTAAGCCCCATCTAAAAGAAGTCGTATTATGCTTTTTCACTTTTTTTTACTTTAGTTAGTGTGTAATGTTGCTGTTTGAGCATAAAAAGTCCACTCTAAAGGGACATATTCTCATTAACAGAAAACACATTTCAAGAACTACAACAAACAGCTCATTCGGACTACAGCACTCCTCTTCTGGATGTTGTGACGTCACAATGTCACTCATTTAAATAATTCCAGCTGCGCTAGAGACCATAGACTGTAAAAAATAAAAAATAAATAAATAAACAAAACAAATTGTAATGGCAAAATTGCCGCCATCATTAATATTTACAGCTGAGCAGATTAAAATAGGAGCCCTTTAAAAATATTACTGACAATCATGCCTTGGCAACTGTTGCCATCTGTCATGTTTTTTCATATTGAAAAAGGCTTTTTCTCTGTAAAATATCAATTAAATAATTAAAATTCTGTTGATAGAAAGCTCCAGTTCATTCATATGGGATGTTCTGTAAGTGAGCATTGGCCTTCAAGACTGTCAAGCAGCACTTTCATCATGGATTATACTACAAGAGCAGGGGGAACGAGTACTTCACTAAGCACTAAGAAAGACACACTGAGAAAAAGTGTGAGGTTTGCTTTGTTATGTGCTCTGTGTAAGCGGAGTTTCACTTATATGCCATCTCCTGTTAAAGATCTACTTCAGCATGAATGAAACCTTGTGTGTGTGTGTGTGTACAATACACAGCACACGCTTACATTGTTGCTTATTGATTTATGGAATTCATGGAGTATCACACAATTACCCACCTGACTTTTTGCACACCTTGCACATTCAATAAACACACACACACAGACTCATACACACACTGCTTTTAAACTGCAGTATCCTAGCAACTACAATGCTGAAGGACTTACATGTGACTCTATATGTTTTAGTGTGTCTGGTGTGGTCACCACATGTAATGCATTGTGTTTCTTCGGTTAGTGTAGAATATCACTGGATGAATCAGTTTCCGGTTGAACACAATGTTCTGCACCGTCTCAGATGGTCACTGGTCATTCAACTCACGCCACAGAATATTTCATCTATCGGTTCTCCCTCTGCAAGCTTATTTCCGAAAGGAAAAAGATGCTTGAATGCTTGCTGAGATCACATTCATGCACACACCACACATCTAAATTGGAATGGACCATAGACTTCTATTGTTTTTATATAGTGTAAAGTTAATTATAACTATTTCCATAAATGTAACATTTTTGCATTTTCAGAATTAAAGAAAAAAATTGTGTTTGCTTGATATAAATGATTTTCCAATTTATGCAAATTCCATCAATTACTAACTTGATTTATTTATTTATTCATTCATTGTTATTTTTTAATCCAGGTATTATCATCTAGGATGTTAGCTAACTTTTATGGGGATCTATGTCTGATCAACAGACAAATGTGTGTTCATGAGATGATAATTAATGTCTCGCTCTGTCTCTCTTTCTCTCTCTCAGTGTTAAGTATAGGAGAAGGGGGTTTCTGGGAAGGGACGGTGAAAGGAAGAACCGGGTGGTTTCCTGCAGACTGTGTGGAGGAGGTACAGATGAGACAGTTTGATCCTCAACTTGGTAAGAAGTGGCACACAAATACACATTTGCATACAAATAGTGCTGGGCAATATATTAAATATTTATACTGTATTAAATATTATTCTGTTGGCAATATAAAATCAACCAACATTATGAGAATTGTGATTAATTTAACATGTTTTTTGCCTTTAGAACTGTGCCGGTATACTAGTTTTGCACCCGCAACTTGTTTGATTCATTTGAGTCGGTTCTTTAAAGTGTCAGTTTCATTGAATCGGTTCAAAATGATTCATACTCAAGAATTTAGCTTTAAATTGCCTTAAAATGTGGTCATTTATATTATATTGTTATATTATACTTTTATTGTGTTAAATGTTATATTTATATTAGATTATTAGATTATGCTATATTTTATGGCATTTTACTGCATTTATTGTAGTTGCTCCAATAATTTTGAATCTAAATGCTGAAATGATGATTCAAAATCAAATTTGTGCATTTGGCAGGTGCTTTTATTCAAAGTGACTTACTTTGCATTCAAGCTATAATTTTTTTTCTATTCATGGATTTTCTAGAAACATACACTCTAAAAAATGCTGGGTTGTTTCAACCCAACTTTGGGTCAAATATGGACTAACCCAACTTTTGGGTTAAAAATGTAATGTAAAAATTTAACCCAATGGTTGGGTTAGACCATATTTGACCCAAAGTTGGGTTGAAACAATCCAGCATTTTTTAGAGTGTACAACTCTCGACTGTCACATGCATGGTTTTCAACAGTACAGTATGTCTGTAGATAAAAACTCATAATCATATGATCCACACAAATAGTCCTCTCTCCATGTGTTTTACTCTCTGCTGTCTGTTCGATCTTTCTCTCTGTCTCCCTCTCTCTCTTTCTCTCTCTCTCCCTCTCTCTCTCTTATAAATGCTGTTTTTGGAGGTGTTTGTCATTTTTAGGGCCATGTATTGAGATCAGGCAGGCAGGCAGGCAGGCCAGTGTCTGTACTAAACATCCCATTTAAATGCATTGTGAGAGTGTGAGAAAGAGAGATGAAAAATTCCCACACACTTTTTTCTGACTTGGCACGTGACCAATAATTCAAACACGCACACATAGAGAAACAGGTTAAAGGAGAGCTCAGAGTGATGTATTGCCTCCATCCTTTGAGAGCTTTCTAGAAATGAAAGATCTAATGATGCCAGGAAACCACTGGCAAGCCCCTGTAGATGTGTCTCCTGTAGAGCACCAGGGTGTTTTCCCATCAGCAGAGACTGGTTATATAGCAGAATCCTTCCATTTTCACCATTTTATACATGTATAAATTGGCAGATCGACGAGTTTGTTTCTGATGCTCTGAAGAAGCATGTGTTTAGGATTACTATTTAAAAACCACAGATTTAGAACTACAGGCCTGATGTTTTGTTTAATATTAGCTTGCCAGCCTGAAAAGTGGAAATTCAGATGTGGGATTTTAATAACGTCTTGAGACATCAGCCATCTTTGAAAAAGATTTGTAGAATATTGTTGGCTGTAGTATGTTAGACTGAAAGCTATATGCTACGTTTATAAGCTTGTTGTTGTAGAATGAGATAATCCAAAAAAAAAAAAAAACATTGATAATAATAAGAAATGTTTGTTGAGTAAATCAGCATATTAGGATCATGTGGCACTGAGGACTGGAGTAATGATGCTGAAATTTCGGCATTGCATCATAGGAATAAATTACATTTTAAAATTCATCCCAATAAAAAACTGTTATTTTAAATTGTAATAATATTTCAATTTTTTTTCAGTTTTTACTGTATTTTCGATCAAATATGTGCATCCAATACATGAGCATACAAGAATTCTTTCAAAAAAATCATACCGACCCCAAGCATTCTGTTTGAACAATAGTGAATGTATAAAAGGCTTTGATAATTGTATTTCTTCATGTGTGTGTGAGAGCCTTAACGCTGATAGTTTCTCCCCTCTCATTTCCTTTAGTTTCATTAGAAAAGAGCATCGATTCTCCTGAGAACAAAGATTGTAACAACCAGTAAGATCCCTTGAGACCACACTTAATTTGTAATTGGTCTCATTTTTCCCATTAGAATAAAATGAACAGTTTCTCTCCTTTTTTGCTTCAGATCACATGTATACACAGACACACACACACATTTGCAAACACAGCGCTATTGCATTTTCCAATTTATGACGTCTTTCTAATGGAGGAAGCACTGTTTGTTTTGCTGTCTACATCCTCTTTTATGGGCATCTGTGTGCACATAACTTTGAAGTATGTGCGGATATAGTGATTTTTACTGTACACGGGGCAAATCTACACACACCCTATGGAGTCCTTTTAGATCAATTTAAAAAAAATTTTTTTTCTAATTTAAGAGGGGTTTGTATGTTTAAACCCAACATACAAAATCTCTGCTAGAAAAACAAGAATTTGTGTAATTGGACCTTTAACTTAGTTATTACCTGTTTCCTTATTACCCTGCTGGTAGAAGTTGTAACTACACCATTCGGACCCAAAAGATGCAATTTGGTGCAGATGCTGTTATTTATATTGCCAAAAATTGACATGAGAACTCAATCTCTGCAAGTGCTGTGAGTTTGACTCATTTATAATGTGCATGTAAAAATGCAACAGGCATCAAATATCTTCCCAAGTTTGTAATGAGAAATGACAAAAGAGAAGCATTTCAAAAGAGAAGTTTCCATGCGAAAAAATGAAAGCCCTATGAAAAAAATAAATATTAGTATTCTAATTGTACTTAATTGATTTGTTTAATTTTTATAATTTGATTAAATAAATACAAATTAAGTAAATAATAATTATATAAGTAACTAAAAATAAAATACAATTAAATTAAAATTGCAATTAGATGTGTTTCCCCAATTTGTTTTGCCTTTTTTTTTTTTTTTATGAAATAATGCATATACAGTTTAATGGCTGGTCAATTTTCTCAAGTCATCAGCCATTGGCAGGTGTGGCAAACTGTAAGTTTTAGGCCCTGTTTACAAGCTATCCTGCTATCCTTGGCATGCTAACAAGCAGCTTTCTCCAGGTATTCCAGTGCTGTTTGAGTGTGTTTCAGCACCAACTGTGGTGGACAGCTCCCTGACGTCAGGAAACTGGAGACTAGTCCAGAACTGCAGCGCTTCACTGTATGACAGATGCACCGTGAAGTGTGTGTGTGTGTGTGCCTACATCTGCACTCTCCAATCTCTAGTATCTCTGCTCTAAAGCTGGTAACACTAGGCAGTCTGTAATAGGATTGCATAATGCTGCTTATGAGAGTGTGTTGCTGTGTGTCATTGTCCAGACACTCGTCACAAGCTATCGGTCAATTAAACAATGTGTGAAGACAGACCTGTCATCTGTCCATCTCTATCAAGACCCGCAAGAGTGAAAATGAGCGTGTGTGTGTGTGTGTGTGTGTGTGTGTGTGTGTGTGTGTGTGTGTGTGTGTGTGTGCGCGCGCGTTATTGTGACAAATGAGGACATACATTTGTATAATGACAAGGGTATGACATAGGTATTGCAAGGAGAAGGTGACTTTTCAGGACATTACCCCATGTCCCCACTTTTCAAAACGCATATAAATCACACAGAATGGAGTGTATTGAAAATCTGAAATAGCACAAAGTTTCCTGTGAGGGGTAGGTTTAGGGGTAGGGTTGGTGTAGGGCAATAGAATATACGGTCTGTACAGTAGAAAAACCATTATGCCTATGGGATGTCCCCACTTTTCACAAAAACAAACCTGTGTGTGTGTGTGTGTGTGTGTGCGCGCGCGTTATTGTGACAAATGAGGACATACATTTGTATAATGACAAGGGTATGACATAGGTATTGCAAGGAGAAGGTGACTTTTCAGGACATTACCCCATGTCCCCACTTTTCAAAACGCATATAAATCACACAGAATGGAGTGTATTGAAAATCTGAAATAGCACAAAGTTTCCTGTGAGGGGTAGGTTTAGGGGTAGGGTTGGTGTAGGGCAATAGAATATACGGTCTGTACAGTAGAAAAACCATTATGCCTATGGGATGTCCCCACTTTTCACAAAAACAAACCTGTGTGTGTGTGTGTGTGTGTGTGCGCGCGCGTTATTGTGACAAATGAGGACATACATTTGTATAATGACAAGGGTATGACATAGGTATTGCAAGGAGAAGGTGACTTTTCAGGACATTACCCCATGTCCCCACTTTTCAAAACGCATATAAATCACACAGAATGGAGTGTATTGAAAATCTGAAATAGCACAAAGTTTCCTGTGAGGGGTAGGTTTAGGGGTAGGGTTGGTGTAGGGCAATAGAATATACGGTCTGTACAGTAGAAAAACCATTATGCCTATGGGATGTCCCCACTTTTCACAAAAACAAACCTGTGTGTGTGTGTGTGTGAGAGAGAGATTTAGCATCGATTACTGAAGCGATTTTGGTCATGCATATCATATTCTGAAGCCTGAACTAATGTTCATTCAGATTTCACTCTGAGCTCACTGCTATGTCGTGACTCGAGTGACATCAATCTCATTCTCTTGAGCTCTCTCATCCTCTGTCTCTTTCTTCTTTGCTTCTTTTCTTCCCTCATTCTCTGTAGTTGACCTCAGTACTTAGATTAGAGTTCTGTAGGTTAGAAGATTAGCATATTTATTTGAATTAAGTGTATGTTTTTTGTAATTAGGCATATATTTAACAGTATATTTATTTAACATTTTTACCTAAATCTTTCAGTATAGTAGAATAATGTGTGGTTTTTAGTGCATGTGTTGAGATAATCTATATGCTTCTGTACTTTTAAACTTTACATTTTAAACTGTACTTTTAAATAGTAATCCTCATTTTCATCCAGTGAAATTCTATCTTGAAGGACAGTATCCCTCCCTTTTCTTAGGACTAGCAATTGACAAATTATTATTCATGGCTGTTACGGAAACTAAACACTATTGGTTATTTAAAAGGGGGAGGGGCTGTTCAGTATGCACCACCCCCAGTGTTATCTATCTATATCTATATGTTTATTACTAGCTTTTATTCATATTTTGAATTAGCTTTTATTATTATATTTTCAGTTTTCATTTGAATTTTTGTTAAAATATTTTGTAATTTCTAATGTACTTTTGTCATTTTAAAAATATTTTTTTACTATTTAGATTTAATTTGGTTTTATTTCAGTTTTTGTTTTAGTGTCTGTTTAATTTTAGTGTTTCTTTATTTCTTCTTTGTTTTAGTGCATGAGCTTATTTCAGTTAGTTGCCAAGGCAACATTTCTAACTTTTTATTGAGTTTTATTTTTTCATCTATTTATATTGTATATTATTTCAGCTTCATTTCAATTAACAAAAATGTTTTAATAGTTTTAGTTTTACATCATACCTACACCGGAAAGACTCCACCACATGAAATGACAATAAATACATGCACTCATCATGGCATTTCATCTTTTACTTAATTAAATTAATTATTTCATTAACTTGAAGTCTTTAGGCATTCATTTTAATAAACTAATTAACCTAAATATATGTAAACTGAAATAAAATTGAACATAAAAGAGTAGAATACTTATTTTGAGTGTAGACTTGATTTAACTTTTAGCTCAGCAGGTCACCTCAGAAAATAGTCTTATTTAAAGGACTTCCAACCTCACTCTTCTTAGCAGACCGTCTGTGTGCTGCTCTACAAGGAATTATTCCTGTCCTATGGTTCTTATATGGTTCAGAATACCCGCACACTATTTAGAATGCTGTTCAGCTAGTGTATACTGCATTTATACACACTTACCAACACACTGGAATTTCCATCAGCACTGCTGCAGCGTGCAGCGGGATCTGGAGGACATGTCTGGAATCCGTAAACACCTACAGACCCACACAGTCTCTCTCTCTCTCTCTCTCTCTCTCTCTCTCTCTCTCTCTCTCTCTCTCCGCCCCTGCCTCAGTCGATGACTCATCCTTCTGAATGACCCAAATAGTTCTGTTGCTATTTTTAGTCTCATTTATGGGTTTGGGTGCAGAAACTCCCTCAGTTTTTTTTTCTTCTTTCTCTGGTTTGGTGTTGTTTTAGCAGACTCTCACGACCCCTCTCACTGTCTGTCTCTCTTACGTCACTTTTTTATGTTTTCACATATTGACTGAGTTTAAACTTTTTATGGTGCCTTCTTGTGTCATTCGCAGAATTATTTGTTTTGTTCGCTAAGGTAAGCATCACTGTTACTATTGATAATAGTTTAAGTTAGTGATTTTAATATGAATTTAAGTATGTACAAGTAGCGTTTAACATCCTGCACCGATTGGGCTACAGACTTTAATGATAACGGAAATCATGCCACTTGAAGGTGTGCTATTACTTTTCCAAGCCATCAGACCTACAATTTTCACCTGTGGGCAATAAAATGGGGGGAAAAATCCCATAGACTTGCACTGAAGGAGAGACCTGAGACATTTCGAGAGACCAGAATATCATAGAGACACACTATGTTACACACTAGTTACATTGGTGCCGTGACCCGGATGGGAGTGAGGTTTAGGGGGGTGAGTGTAACGGAGGCCAGCTGGTAAGAGCTGCGCAGGCAAATCACACTCCCCTGATCTCAAGAGGTGCACTAGCAACTGACACTAGAGTCTGCAGTCTTTAGCGTCCCTGTAAGCGTGCCCACCTCCCATGCCGGCAGCCCAGGTTCGCGTCCCGTTCGGAGCAGGACAGTTAGGACAATAAGGGTTACACATAGAGTGGTGGTCTCTTTTGACTCAGGCCTAGTAAGTAACAACCCAGAAGACCACAGAAACAACCTAGCAAGCACCCAGAACACCCTGGCATAGTGTTTTCTTTTTGTGTTTTTAAATCTAGTTCATCTTGTAATTGTGTAATTTTATAATGTATGTAAGTGTTTAAATACAGTACCATGTAAATACATTCAATTCTCCCAGCAGGGTCTTTCTCTCTCACACACACACACTGATGCACATCCATTGAGTTCATATTACAGTAATTTTTTAGGTCTTTTTTTACTGTTTTACTGAGCAAATGAATTACTTTCATAGTACAGCTAACAAGTGTTTTAACACCCTTTTTCGACCTGGTACCACAAAGGCTGCACTTATTTGATCAAAAATGCAGTAAAACAGTAATATTGTGAAACATTTTTACAATTTAAAATAACTGTTTTATTATTGAATATATTTGAAAATGCAATTTATTCCTGTGATGCAAAGCTGAATTTACAGCATCATTACTCCAGTCCTCAGTGTCACATGATCCTTCGGAAATTAGTCGAATATGCTGGTTTGCTGCTCAAGAACTTAATGCATCCTTGCTGAATACAACCATTAATTTCTTAGAAAATAAATCTTACTTGACCCCAAACTGTTAAATGGTAATGGGTTCGATTCACAGGGAACACTCATACTGATAAAATGTATATCCTGAATGCACTGTAAGTCACTTTAGATAAAAAAAAAACCCTCTGGCAAATGAATAAATGTGCATTTAGAAAATCAGGAAGAGTGAAAGAGAGAGAGATATCAGTGAGATAACAGCAGGAATGTATTCCATTAAATTAGCTTTCATTCATTTCTTTTCTGCAGGTTAAATGTGATTTCATTGTACGGTGGCTGTTTTGCATACTACTCAGAGATAGTTACCATGGGAAACACGGGATAGTCTGAATATGGATGTATATGTTTAACCTTGCTTTATCCTGGAAGGAAAGTTTTATAACAGAGCCAACTATATTTGTAACTATGTACTGCAATGTGGTTGCTAGGGTGTTTCGAGTGGTTGCTAAGGCATTTCAAGGTTGTTAGGGTGTTCTGCATGGCTGCAAAATCAAGAGAAAAAAATGTGGTGTAAAAATCATTTTCACTCAGAAATTGCTAGTAAATTTTACAATTAATTACAAGAAACGGCAAGTAGCATTGAATTAAATATTGTTCTTAAATATTGTTCTTATAAAACATACTACAATAATATTTGTTTCATTATAGCTTTGAAAAACAAATTTTACATTGTGGGTTCTTCGATATGCTGGTACGGCTAGATATGGCTTCAGCAGTAGTAATAGTGATGCTGGCCTTATCAAACACCACTAATGATTATGTGCCTGCACAGCCTGAAGTGAAGTGAATGAAGTGTGTCACATGATCAGATGTGTTGAAGGGTAGACAGGTTTGGCCTGGTGTGACTGTCGAGCGGGTGAAGGTGAGAGCGTGCAATCTAATGAAGGCCTGTAATCTGCTCTGATGCATTTCTGGGAGGTTAGAACTCATTCCCAGGGCTCACAGTGCCGCCGCTGTTGTTGATTGTGTGTTATTGTGTTGCCATGCTTCCAGAGTTACCATGACATTTGATGAGATCACAGTCCTGGTTTTTGGCAGGGTTACACTTCTACACACACACATACACAAAAAAACATAGTGTTTGTATATACAGTGAAGTAGACTGATTGATTGATTGTATCCTTGAGTTTTCGAAGGGCACATTATAAACAAAATTATTAGTAGTAGTAGTAGTTGAATAATAATACACTTTTTTTCTGAAATAATCTGTGTAAAGTGTAAAGTTTGTAAAGTATCCTTGTGTTTTGTAAAGGCTCTATATAAAAACAATATATATTATTATAAATATTAGACTGATTTTTTTAAGTATTCTTGAGTTTTGGAAAAGCACTATATAAACAATAATTAATATTATTATATTATTGTTACTGCTGCTGCTGTTATTAATAGTAGCATAATAATAGAGTTTTTGTCAATTAATCAGAGTGTAAAGTTTTTAAAGTATCCCTGAGTTTTGGAAATGTGCCTTATAAATAAAGATTTATTATTATTACTTTTTATGAATTAATCTGACTGATTGTAAACTAGCTTTAAGTTTTAGATAGGCGTTATATAAATAAAAATTATTAATAGTAGTAGTATTGTTTTGTTGTTTATAAAATGCAAAATAATAATAATAATACATAGAAAAAATGAGTTGCTCTTGGATTTTGAGGTGTGTTTTTTTTATATATAGACCTATTTTCTGCATTAGCATACATTTTGGATTAAAGTATTTAAATTTCCTACTTGTTATATATTATGATGTTTGTGCAGAACTGTGGTCAAATATTGTTTATTTGTGCTCTATACATTGATTGATTGATTGATTGATTGATATTTTTCTCTGTTCACACAATCATTGTCACATCAGCAGAAAAGTCATTTCAGAGACAGAGAAGGGTTGATTAAAATTGATCAGCATTTGAAAACAGAGAAATGTAGGAATGTCTGTACGAATGTACAGTAAGTCTGGTAACACTTTATTTTAAGGTCCAATTGTCTCTATTAACTAGTTGCTTATTAGCATGCATATTACTAGCATATTGCATGTTTATTAGTACTCAAAAAGCACATATTAATGCCTTATTCTGCATGACCATATTCTAGATTCCTTAATCCTACTCCATACCTCAACTTAACAACTACCTTATAAACTATTTATAAGCAGCAATTTTGGAGTTTGTTCAGGGAAAACTCTTGAAGTGTTACCGTGAGTCTCTTTACATAGGAAAGCTTTTGCTGAAGTGCTGCTTACTGCTCATGTACACTGCTGTATGTTTTTAGTGAAAGAAAAGATTACTTCCCTCTGAGTCTCCCAGGTTCATCTCTCTCAGGTCTCACCATTCATAATCCTCATCTTATGACTTGGGAGAAATAGGCTGCTTGCTGTAAGAGACACTCAAACGCAGCGACTCCTTTCTCTCATCTCGGCGCAAAAATGTGGGTCGGCTCCATGCAGGGCAGCCAGAGGCCATGGAGAGATAGAGAGATGTCTGGGAGAATGCAGGAGAGATTTAAAAAAGTGTTGAGGATGGAGGGAGAGAGTGTAAGCGTGAGGTGTGATGGCGAAATCACATCAGCAGCTATTCTACTTCTGAACACTCTGATCAAGCGTGGAAAGAGACCTGCCGCCCCATTGATCTGACCTATTTACTGCACCATATGTGTGTGTGTGTGTTAGAGTTAGTGTGCTTTGTTTGGGTCTACGTGGACCGTCATCTTGGCTTTCTAAACCTTGTGAGTCTCTCTGATGTGTGTTAGGAGGGAGGCCCCCGTTGGCCATAGCTTTTGAAAGCAAACTCAGCTTTCAGATGAGAACAGGACAGACCCCACTCACACGTCTGTTCAGAGTGGCAGAGAGAGATCGCAGTGAAAGGTAAAGAGTCGAGGGCTGAATGTATCTATCAGTGTGGTGAACTGGGACACTGTTGTCTGGCCAAAGGCACAAGCTCTTCTTAGAGCACTGGCCCTTCAGTACGAGATATCCACAGCAGAACATCAGAGATATGACTACAGCACCAATATGGCAAAAGCACAACTACTGGTCAATTAATCAGCTGATATTTGGCCAAGGTTGGCAGCATCAGCTGATAACCATGTTCACTTGGTCTATTAACAATCATGCACTTAACAAGTGTTTGTCTCCCTACTTTGTCAATTCCAAATTCTACTGACAGCTCTGTCAGTGGATAGTAAATATTTCTGTTTGTTTGTTTTAATATTTATTTATCTTAATTTGTTATTTTAAATCATTTGTAATTAATGTATTCATCATTTATGCATATTTATTTATTTAAATATATGTATATTTATCTGTATACAATTTATTTATATTTATTTTGATATATACAGTATGTATTAGTCTATACAATTGTATTTTTCCATTTATCTCTAAAGTTGTACATGTTTACAATTTATTATAATTGTATAATAATGTTTGTAATTTATTTATATTATAATTTATCATACATTTTATAAAATCTTTTATCATTTATTAACATATTCATCAGTTATGTATATTTATGTCACAATTTGGTCCACCAAGGATGACAACGTGAAGGAATAAGTTCCAATAGTAGAGATCATTTTAATTAAACCGCACTAAAGACGAGTAGCGAAGCAACAGTGTGTACTAAAGCAACCAACACCAGACAATGAACAGAAAGAACTGAAGGGCTTAAATACACAGGCAAACAAACTCAATACAAAAAGATGTGCTCTAATTAGTGACAATGTATAACCATGACAACTGATAAGCAGGAACATAGGAACAAGGAAACAAGGAGAAACAAACTAAAAGTCCAAACAGTGTAATTTCCTGTTTTGATGGGGATGAAAAAAAAAGTTATTTATATCCGCAGCGGATAAACTCTTCAAGATGGCATGGTGCCTCTTTCACACAGCTGATGTAAAACAGAGAAATCCTCACAGTGCCTCATATGCTGGAGATCTATTCTGCCATTTGTTTTAATTTGAAAAAATCTGCATATTAGACTTCTTTAGGATTTAAGTGTGCTTTCATTTCAAAATCTGTTTGAGTTCTGGCTGTCCACATCCCATCTGTGGCATACGGACGGTTCCCATAATCCCTCGCTGGCACCGAGGCCCTGCCATGCATGGTGCTGTTCATTTAAAATAGGTGCATATTTTACAAAAGCATTTAGCACATTAAACTGTTGACCCTGAGGGTGAGTGTGATTGGTTAAGGGGCTTTGACAAGCTGCAATCATTGATCACATCATCAGATTACCACGATGAAGCTTTGAGACTCTGAAGACCTTTGTAGACTGTCACTTAACTGATCAAGGCTTTACAGAGAGTCATTTTTGTTTCCGAAGTATGTGATTTGCCATTGAAGTCATTGTCTGCTGACTGATTATTCCTCCCAAGGTGACTTGATTCTCCTGCATGGATTTGTGTAGTTTCCTGCAGTTTTTTGCTCTATTCTCATGCAAGAGTGTTTGTCAGGTTACTCTTAATTTTTCTGACAACCTTTTTATCTCACTACGAGTTCAGTGAGGCAGTGTCTTGTTGTATGTGTGTGTGGGATTGTGTTCATTTGGCCACTGTATTGGAATAAATGGTCTAGTTGTTCGTTTAGCCAACTTCTTTAGGATTTAAGTGTGCTTTCATTTCAAAATCTGTTTGAGTTCTGGCTGTCCACATCCCATCTGTGGCATACGGACGGTTCCCATAATCCCTCGCTGGCACCGAGGCCCTGCCATGCATGGTGCTGTTCATTTAAAATAGGTGCATATTTTACAAAAGCATTTAGCACATTAAACTGTTGACCCTGAGGGTGAGTGTGATTGGTTAAGGGGCTTTGACAAGCTGCAATCATTGATCACATCATCAGATTACCACGATGAAGCTTTGAGACTCTGAAGACCTTTGTAGACTGTCACTTAACTGATCAAGGCTTTACAGAGAGTCATTTTTGTTTCCGAAGTATGTGATTTGCCATTGAAGTCATTGTCTGCTGACTGATTATTCCTCCCAAGGTGACTTGATTCTCCTGCATGGATTTGTGTAGTTTCCTGCAGTTTTTTGCTCTATTCTCATGCAAGAGTGTTTGTCAGGTTACTCTTAATTTTTCTGACAACCTTTTTATCTCACTACGAGTTCAGTGAGGCAGTGTCTTGTTGTATGTGTGTGTGGGATTGTGTTCATTTGGCCACTGTATTGGAATAAATGGTCTAGTTGTTCGTTTAGCCATCTGGAATGGATGTGACTCAGCTGTGCTTTACGAACTTTTAATCTAATTTCCGGATCCGGTCTGTATATGGCCATTCATATGACACAACCAACTGCATCAACATATCCCATTCCTGAACAGATAATAGATTGATTCATATACAGTGTGTGTTCATGTAGTTTGTCATTTGACAGATGATTACTGCGTATAGCCCTCAGAGATCTCTCTGTCTTTCTTTTTTCTCTGTAAGAATGATAAATGATTGCATTATTCTTCTTACTCTGGACACAGATGGCAAGGACCCGTGTAATCAACTACGCACACATGCACATGTCCATGCGCAGTTATTTATGAGTAAAGATTATGCATTATGCATTAAATCAGATCAGATTTTTGTGTGTGTATTCAAGTAACTTACTTGCTGTCATTGAATTGTATTATAATCATATCGGTAATCAGCCATTTATTTATATATACAGTTTTTTTTTATAAATATTTATTTTTATCATTTAAATAATTGTATAAGTTGTATACATTTATAGTTGTGTTTATAGTGTATTTATATTAGAATGTATAATTTTCAATCCTTTAATTTTTTTTTATTTTTATGTATTTATATTTATCCATAAAGTTTGTTATATAAAATGTATATAATTTTTTATAATGTATTATAGGTATAATCAAGAAGCGTACCTTTGCAATGGAACAGATGTCAAATATTAATTCATGAACATTCAAAAATATAAATGTTTAGTGTGTTTTCATTTTCAGTAGAAACGATTTGGTGGTTGTTACTCGTGCAAAACCAAAGCAATGCTAGGATGTGCTGGTTGGTTGCAAGGACATTGATAAGTGGTTAGTACAGTAGAATGTTCTAGGTGGTTTCATACTGGTGCAAGAGAGTCAAAAGAGTGCAAAGCTTACTGACAAATTTTAAATGCTTTTGGTTCGGTCTGTGTTCAAATCCCTGTAGGCAATAATAATACCAGTGCTTATATATGTGCTTATATATCACCCTCTTTCTCTCTCCTGTGGATTTGATCTGTGCGTCCTTCCTTGCCTTCAAGTCATTAAAATGCTAATGCATGCTTTAACTTCTCAATTCTGTGGTGACAGAGTAGGACACAGAGTCAGTAGATGTAACTCTCGCTTTTCTCTCTCTCTCTCTCTCTCTCTCTCTCTATCTCTCCCTCTCTCTCCTTTCTTTTGAAATGTAATCAATTATCAATATACTGTAATGTAATTATTAATCACATTAGTCTGAGTGAAGCGACTAAAGTGTGAGCATAACAGGCAGATTTTTAGACTTAGTTATGGAATTGTGAATTAAGAACTGTTTTGTTAAAAGAGCTCAGTAATTTTTTTAAAGCAAGTTTTCCTATTTGCTATCAACTTTTATCTATTGTTGTAGTTTGATTTGTATTATCATTTATCATTTTTCTATTCTATAATTTAGTATAAATTATTTGTAATTTATTAATTTATTATTTATGTGATTATATTTATTTTTATATTTATATACATTTATTTCTTCAGATTTACTGTATGTTTCATTTCAGATATTGTAGGTCAAATTTTCTTCATCATTTTAGTTTATAATATAGTTTTTTCTGCACCAATTGCAGTCATAATTTAGTTTTTCATGACCATTTTTCATCATCTCTCTCTGATCCTTTGTCTCTTGTCAGAAGGAGAGCAAGTCATATGCAACATAGGGGTAATAATGTTGGGTAGCATACCACATTTTACTCGTATTATTAGTTTGAACTGTATCTATAAGTATTAGTATATATCCAGCTTTCACCTTTTTACCTAACTGTAAACATCACCAAAAATGTGGTCAGTATAAATGTATGCGGTTGTACATAATATAATACAATATTCATCTGCCATTCCTTTTTTGGGCTGAAAGAAAGTTGAGTTTTACAATATGTTTTCATAGTACACTGAACCTGTTTATTTCAAAACTTTCATTTATCATAATATGACTCCTTTAAACACACTCGTGACACTTCGCAGACTTGTCACATGAAGAGAGGACTGAAGAAGAGCAGACATGTACAGAAGGAATACTTGAGTGTGACACAGGAAGGAGTGGAGACAGGGGACGGAAGAAAAAGACAGAGGAAATATGCATTAGTAATCAGACCAGAGCACGTGGGTCACTGAGTTTATTAAGAAAAGGGGGAGACAGAGAGGAAGACATGTTGAATTCAATAACACTGAGAGCAAAGTGTAATTCAATAACTGCTCTAACACAATTTCTAATGTATCAAGGAAAGAAATGCATGTGTTTGACTGTTTGTTCTTGCCAGAAAATGTTTGTAAGATTCATTATTTGTAAGATTCTCGGGGTGTGTTTGTGTATGAACGTGAATATGTGTATATGTGTGTCAGCAGATTGGTCTTCTGTAGGGGAGCAGTGCATTGATTTCCAGCCCAAAGTCCAATCACATAAATCTAGTCTGGCTTGAGACACCAGCCCTATTAGCCAGAACCTCTGACTGGATTAATGAGACCACATTCTCTCTCACACACACACACACACACACACACACACACAAATATACAGTTGACCTTGCCTGTGCATTTAATTAAGATTTTCTGCATTTTTGCACATAAACAAACACCCACATTGTCACAGACGGCTGATTAGAGACATGTGATCGGCTCTGAAATGCAATGCAAATATGATTAACGGCATTGAAAATGATAAATATGGTAGTTACGATGATTAATGTCAATTTGTGTCATGTTTGTCTTTCAGAGACGAGAGAGGACCGAAACAAGAGGCTGTTCAGACATTACACTGTGGGCTCCTATGACAACTTTACCTCATATAGGTAATGTATATACAGTATGTGTGCATGCATAAATAATAATATGGGCATTTTGGTTATCAGTAGTTCAAGCCTAACCTGTGAAGTCTGTTATTTGAAGTATTGAGTCACTACTGCCATCTAGAGGATAGAGGTTGTGAACACACATTACCTCAGGTTTTTGTTTTTTGCGGCTCATATTTGTGACCCTGGACCACAAAACCAGTCATAAGGGTAAAATGCATGTGTTTGACTGTTTGTTCTTGCCAGAAAATGTTTGTAAGATTCATTATTTGTAAGATTCTCGGGGTGTGTTTGTGTATGAACGTGAATATGTGTATATGTGTGTCAGCAGATTGGTCTTCTGTAGGGGAGCAGTGCATTGATTTCCAGCCCAAAGTCCAATCACATAAATCTAGTCTGGCTTGAGACACCAGCCCTATTAGCCAGAACCTCTGACTGGATTAATGAGACCAAATTGAGATTTTACATCATCTGAAAGCTGAATAAATAAGCTTTCCATTTATGTATGATTACATCAATAATTCTGTATGATGTATGTTAGGATAGGACAATATTTGGCCGAGATACAACTATTTGAAAATCTGTAATATGAAGGTGCAAAAAAAAGCAAATCAGCGGAGAAAATCACCTTTAAAGTTGTCCCAATTAAGTTCTTAGCAATGCATATTACTAATCAAAAATTAAGTTTTGATATATTTATGGTAGGAAATTTACAAAATATCTTCATGGAACATGATCTTTACTTAATATCCTAATGATTTTTGGCATAAAAGAAAAATCGATAATTTTGACCCATACAATGTTTTTTTGGCTATTGCTACAAATATACCCCAGTGACTTAAGACTGGTTTTGTGCTCCGGGGTCACATTTTTAATTTAAACACACATTTAGTCCTCATTTCACATTTGATTGCATGCAACATATTTCCTTTTGTTTCTGTTTGTTTTAGAGTAAAAAATAAATGCTTAAGTACTCGATTCCCTTGAGAACGGAGAACTACATTAAATTTTACAGCTGAGTGTAATAAAAAACAGTCAGCGCATGCTATTAAAGAAGAGGTCATGTTTTACATTATGCGCAATGTTACAGTGTAATTGGATATGCAAAGCTATTTGTGAATAATATCTACTGTGTTTCAAGGGATGGTCAAATTAGATTATATGAATGCAGTTAATTCTGTCTCACCAATAAATATGAGCAACAAGATATGATGTCATATGCTTTAATATAATAAATAACAAAATAAATGTATTTTCTATATTTTATACATCATTTTATAATATTATTTTATGCATTTACTTTATTCAAAATTAATACATTTTGGTATCTACTACAATTTCTCACAACATTGCACAAACAGCTTTTCGTTATAAGTTTCTATAGTTTTATACTACAAAAGTAGTAAAGGTTTGTATATTGTAAACTTATATTGTTGCAAAACTGTGGAAATGATTTGATTTACACCCAAGAAGCCAAATGAAGACGTAAAATGTCTTTCCACTGTACAAAGTTGTAGGTCAGAGTTCATCATGTTGAAAAAAACAAAAAAAATCACCATGTTTGAACTCTATGCAGCTATAGACCTTAATCAGGCTAGTGCATATTTCATTTTGGAGATTCTACTAGTTCTGCCTAGTGTGACCGCAACACATAAGCTAGTTTTTGTTGCTGCGATTGTAATTCTGTTGATTCTGCATGTGTAATATATTTAACACTGTAATGAAAAGTGTTTTCGAAATTTAAGACTGATTGATGAGATGGGATGAATATTTGTGGAATCGAGTAAGAGAGAGAGAGAGAGAGAACCAGAGAGGATTAATTACTGGAGTCTCTCTGTCAAACTGATACTTCTCACTCCATTCAACAACAGCAAACAGGTCTAGAACAGCAGCCTAAAGAACTGCACCCAGTCAAATCAATTACCTTCTGAAATGGACTCGAAACATACAAGACAAATGATGTTAAAATCATCAGATATGAATGAATGACCATCACTTTACTGAAATCCTTTGTAGGGGCTCCCAACTCAAGATGCGTTTAGACTAGCAGTGATTAAACTGTTGGAAGTTGCCAAGATGGAACTCCAAATTCACTGTACTTTTAAGGTACACTGTACTTTTTAAGTTTAAAATCAAATTAATTGTAAATCTACTATTACATTTAAAATGCAAATATTAGCATGCGAGTACGCCAAACTGTGTTCAGCTAATATGAGAAGTCTGCTAATCAGTTAAATGTTAGCATGTGAACTACATTAAATCTATTAACAGATATGATATTAAATCTTTTTAATATTGTATATATTAGCACATCAGTGCCAAACTACATTCAGCTATAATCATAGATTTAAACTGTAAATGTTAGCATGTAAGTATGCCAAACTATGTTCCGCTAAGTCTGTTAATTCAGCAGGAGTTAGCACACATTGACCTAGCTGTGAAAAGCTAGCACACAGACACAAAGCACACATTAACTGGCTGAAGTTAAAATGTGTGCTGTCAACTCCCTCTTCACTCTTCTCGCAAGTGTTCATTATATGTGAATGTCAGTCGCCGTACAGAGGTGTATCTTCATTGACATGGGAAAAAGTGGAGCTAACACACTCATGCACGTTCTCCTCGGCTCAGGAGATCATTTTAGGGAGTCGTGTGCACTACATTGACAAGAAGTCAGCGCTACAGGAAACCTTCTTCCTGAGGTCTAATTGCCATTATATTCATTTTCACACTTCATTATCTTATCATTAGGCGCTAGATTAGCTGAACTTGGCTGTGAGGGCTTTTGTAAGTTTATAACAAATATTTGAAATGTTTAATGCTTTTATATAATTGAAAAATTACATAAGGCATGAACCAACCCAGACAATGTACACACACACACACACACACATACGTATATATTGTGGTGGGAGGAGCAAACGACAGACACAGTGGGTGTGGCGTCAAGCCTCAGAGAGGCTTTTATTTAACAGAAAATAAAAAAAAAATTGTGGCCCGGGTGTGAGAGGCGGCGGCGGCTTCTGTCAGGAACCTGGTGAAGGGCGGCGATTAAAAAGACGGGGTGTCGATGATAATTAGGGGGAGGCAGCCATTCTGTCACTATATATATATTATATATATACAGTGGCTATAGAAAGAATCACCCCCTTTAAAATAATCACATTTTGTTGCTTTGCAGCCTGAAATGAAGACGGACACAGTTTTTATTTTATCCAGCTGTATTTACTCAGTGCAACTTATAACATCCAAGTGAAAGATATAACACCAACATGTCAGAAAAAACAGAATCACTGAGTTGGAAAAAGGATCAATCCCTTGTGTCAGTATTTTGTTGAACCAGCTTTTGCTTTGATTACAGCCTTTAGTCTGTTGGGATTGGTCTCTACTAACTTTGCACATCTAGACTTTGCAATATTTGCCCACTCTTCTTTGCAGAACTGCTCAAGTTCAGTTAAATTTTACTGTAGGAATGCTGTTATTTGGATGGTGAGCTGTATTGGATTTCCGCCAGACATAATGCAGACCTGCCAACCTGTACGCATTTTGCGTAGCATATACGCATTTTGACCTCAAAGTACGCTGGTACGATTAGTCACTCTAAACTACGCTCCGTACTGTTTACTCTGAAATACTGTATAACAGGAATATCACAAATTGAGTGCAGACCCTGATTATTAACCTATGAAAAATATATTTAACATTAAATCTTGCAATTTTTTCTCATGCACTCAGCCAGAAATCCCCACTTCAGTAGCACTTACATACACCATTGACTTTACAATTTTATTCCTATCTATATTCTAAAGGTTTTTACGGAGGGGTTTGTTCGGACGTTTTTGTCTCTATGCTGCATTCGGAGTTGGACACGGAAAGACTTTAAGGCCCTTATTTTTCTATCCTTTCATTTAAAAGCATAAGAGGCTGGATATTAGCATTTGGTCCAATCTCCTAATGCAGTTAAAGAGGCTGCGCTGGAGTCAAACAGAAGGACAGGAGCTTCCACCTGAGCTTTTTCATAGCGTCCACACACTCACATGCAGCCACTGCTTTTAACCTGATTGGCTCATCAGCGGAGCGGGAAAGGGATCAGGAAGAGTAGCTGTGTGGGGGTATGTCCAGGTGGTCCGGCCGTGGTGGTCCTGATACAGGCATGGTGCTGAAGTCTGACCTCACTGTCCTGCTCTCTCTTATGCTCAGTGATTACATCATCGAGGAGAAGAATGCTGTGCTCCAGAAGAAAGAGAATGAGGGATTCGGCTTCGTCTTGCGAGGAGCAAAAGGTAAGACATGACTGAGTTCATGGCCTCATTTTGCTCTTACAGTCAGAGTTGCAGCTTCTTTCACAAAACTGGGTAACATTACACTTAAAGAAAAAAATGTATTTGGGAATTGATTGCTTGTGAAAACTGACTAATCGGAATGGAGCCAGACTTGAATGCAATTTTACTACTATCAAGTTTAAATAGTTTTGTTTATGGGTTAATATTATCCAATAGCCTACTGTAAGTGGCCTCAAAGAGATCAGCTGAAAAAGAAAGTAATTTCATTTTGATGGAAGTGCATATTAAGACCAGGAGCATTGTTTATTATTTAATTAATTTATTCAATATAAAAATGTATATTATTGTTGTTGTTGTTGTCTAATTACCAACAGTTAATAATAGTTATTTTTATTAATAACAATCATTAAAATTATAAGGAATTATTATTATTATTATTATTGTTGTTGTGGTTAAGATTTTATTTTTAAAATGTATGTATGAAATTAGTTGTTATTATTATTATAACAACAATAAGTAACAATAGTTACAACTAGTTGTTATTATTTTTATTAATAATAATAATCTAAATCATTTAATATTAATCAACATATTAATTAATAATCATAATTGCCATCAATAAAAATAATAATAGAAATATTAGTATTAAATTCATTATTTAATAATAATAATAACAACAATAATAATAGTTGGCACTAAAGGATTAGAGAAACAGAAAAGATTTTTAGATTTAAGATCTAGTTGTGATTTAAAGAACGTATAGTATAATATATTATCAAGAACTTTTTCATCTTCATTGAATAACCAATTTAAGAAACCCTGTAAAAACCTAAACCTTGTAAGAACCATTGAACCAAAATGTAGTTTTTCTCTACAGTTAAAATGAATAATACTATGAAATAACATCCATCACACATCTACATTCATTTACATGAAATAATCACATAATAGTTCAAACTCATTGCATATCAGTAGTGCAACAGTGTGAGTGCTTTACAGATGCAGTTCGGTGACAGCATCAAATAGAGTTAAGTGAATAGGTGAACTTCATTACTTACATAATCAAATATCGCGGTCACTGGTTCATATTGTGACATTTCTGTAGCATATATGTTGACTCAACAGCATTATTAGACAGTTGTGTTTGACAACACATACGGATCAGCAGGGTTTGAAAAGTAGTGTGTGTGTGTGTGTGTGTGTGTGTGTGTGTGTGTTTTGAAACTTGCATTTTGCAAGATTTCTATCTTAATGACTGTCTACC
>NW_015627890.1:3254641-3271173 GCF_001515625.1 Sinocyclocheilus rhinocerous | reverse complement strand
TGTGTGTGTGTGTGTGTGTGTGTGTGTGTGTGTGTGCCCAGTCTCTGGGGTGGCACCATCCTGTGTAGGAGTTATGAGTTCCTAATGCCATCTGTTACCCACATGGTGCATTAATATCTCTTACTAATATGTGTGTCAGCAGTCTCTTTATTGCTTTCATAATTCCTATACTATGACTTCCTCAAAGATTAAGAGCAAAACACTTACAGATCTATTTAGACATACAGGTGCATCTCAATAAATTAGAATGTCGTGGAAAAGTTCATTTATTTCAGTAATTCAACTCAAATTGTGAAACTCGTGTATTAAATAAATTTAATGCACACAGACTGAAGTAGTTTAAGTCTTTGGTTCTTTTAAAGTATTCTAATTTGTTGAGATAGTGAGTTGGTGGGTTTTTGTTAAATGTGAGCCAAAATCATCACAATTAAAAGAACCAAAGACTTAAACTACTTCAGTCTGTGTGCATTGAATTTATTTAATACACGAGTTTCACAATTTGAGTTGAATTACTGAAATAAATGAACTTTTCCACGACATTCTAATTTATTGAGATGCACCTGTATGTTTATATTAACAGAAAGGCTCATCAAAGGACAGTCTAATTTTTTACTTTTACTTATCTCGGCAGAATTATGTATAAGTAAGCCATTCACTGACTTCTCAAAGAATCTAAGCACCAGTAATGTGATATTGCATGTGATTCTCTGTGTTTGTGTAGCGGAGACACCCATTGAAGAGTTTACACCCACACCTGCCTTTCCTGCACTGCAGTACCTGGAGTCTGTGGATGTTGAGGGCGTGGCCTGGAGGGCGGGGCTAAGGACTGGTGACTTCCTCATTGAGGTATAGGATTGGTTTGTCCGCTGATATCCCAGATCTTTCTGTATCCACTATTCATCATGTTTCACATATTCAGCACATAAAAATGCACTAATATTTGTTGCAGCTGTGTAATGACATTGAGTCTAGTCTGAGATACTGGGAATGTACCAGAGGGATGAAAAACACTTATGATTTCTCTGTGATTTTTTTCTCTCAGGTGAATGGTGTAAACGTGGTAAAAGTGGGACACAAGCAGGTGGTGTCACTCATCCGGCAGGGTGGGAATAACCTCTTGATGAAGGTGGTGTCAGTCACACGCAAGCCAGAGTCTGAGGAGTCAGTCAGGAAGAAGGGTAAGGTGCTTGTTCACTTCAAACAGAACTGTTCTATCCTAGATAATAAAGGTGCTGTATTTTATTTTGTTTTGTTTTTGTTTTATTTACATTAAATTATTATTATTATATTTTCTTTATTTTATATTTTCCATATTTATTTAAATTTTATTTTTCATTTTATTTTATTTTATGTAATTATAAAAATAAATTATTTTATTTTATTTTATTTTAAATTGTTGAATTTTCCAGCGGTGAAAATGCAAGTATTAATATTATTATTTTTGATTATTTTACATTTTACATTTTCCTGATTTATTTTGATTTTGATTTTTTTATTTCATTTTAAAGTTAAATTGCTGGATTTTTAATTTTAATTTTAGTTTTCCAGCAATCAAAATGCAAGTGTTACAGGGTATGTGACTTAGAAACAAGGTCTGCAGTTTAATATATTGCTTGATTGTAGTTCATATGTGGTGTTGTAGTTGAGTTACATGGAATGTGCTGACTGCTGGTTTTGTTTGTTTATTGTGGGCGGGGCTACTGCAGTCAGACAGAAGAGCTCTTAAAGGCATGGGTTGCTAGGAAACCAGTCTTTGATGCTCTGTACTGTATGTGATGATCAGACAGTGAGAGATTTCTCTCAGCAGGGCGAATCTAGTCTCAAACATAAGCAAAAGAAATGCTGCAAGGATGAATAAAGGAGTCAGTGTAATGGTCATAGCCGATTGTGATGGCGATGGCAATGACTGTGTTTGTCAGAGGAGAAAACTTCAGGAGCATTAACTAAATGACCGGGTTGTTTGTCACAAGGAATTGTGATAACTAAGCAGATTGAAGTGTTTTCTGTGCAGCCTTTCCACATACACACATTTGTGCGTTCCTACACCCACTCAATCGATTAGCAGCTCAATGAGTCTGCCGGTAGAGTTATTAGAACTATAGCAAAACCTCGAATACCAAAGAAGAAGTCGATTCAATATCCATGTAAACTATCCTCACTTTTATCTGCAACTCCCACACACTATCTGAACCCTTCATTGACCTGTGTTTGCCTTTAGTGGATGATGGAACAGCATAGTAAGACTTTTATCCAATACGTCTTACAGTATAGATTGAATCAGGATGGTCGACTATGTTGATCCATCCCTAACTGTAAAGCACTTAAATAAAACAGATAAAATGTAAGTTCTTGTATTCAATTTTTTCCAAGTCTGAATAGATCCATCAGACATTCTTGCTGTCTTTTCAGTATCTCACTCAATGGATGTGTGTAGTTAAATTACTTTATGTTCTGTTGCGTTTTTATTTATTAATTTTATTTTTTATTTTATTGTATTTATTTATTTTTTATTTTATTTATTGAGTTGCTGGATTTCTCACCAAGGAATATTTATTTATTTAGTGGATTTTTCACCAAGGAGTATTATTAATAATAATCCACAGCAATATGCTTTAATGTAGTTCATATATGTTCAAAAATGAGTCTTACAAGTGCAAAATCCATTAACTACACTTACATTTAATCAATGCATTTGGCAGATGCTTTCATCCAAAGCAAATTTTAAAAATCTTTTTTATTTTATTATAATTGTTTTTTTGTTTGTTTGTTTTTTACAAAGTTGCTGGATTTTTCACCAAGGAAAACATTTAACATGCTCCTGAATCAGTTTTTTTATATATTTTTATTTTTATTTTTTATTTTTTAATCAAGTTTGTAGCTTATAAATAAGATCCGCTGCTTAATATATTGCTTAAATGTAGTTCATATATGTTCAACAGCGAGTCTCTTAAGTGCAAAATGCATTAACTACACTTCTATTTAATGCATTTAATTGAAGTTATACACTTGATTGGTTCCTGCATTCCCTAGGAGTCGAACCCATGACCTCGGTGTTGCTAGCAGGATGCTCTAGAGCAGGGTTGTCAAACTCAGTTCCTGGAGGGCCGGAGCCCTGCAGAGTTTAGATTCAACCCTAATTAAACACACCTGATCCAACTAATCAAGTCCTTCAGGCTTATTTGAAAACTACATGGTATGTGTGTTGGGTATTTTATTTTGTTTTGTTTTTGTTTTATTTACATTAAATTATTATTATTATATTTTCTTTATTTTATATTTTCCATATTTATTTAAATTTTATTTTTCATTTTATTTTATTTTATGTAATTATAAAAATAAATTATTTTATTTTATTTTATTTTAAATTGTTGAATTTTCCAGCGGTGAAAATGCAAGTATTAATATTATTATTTTTGATTATTTTACATTTTACATTTTCCTGATTTATTTTGATTTTGATTTTTTTATTTCATTTTAAAGTTAAATTGCTGGATTTTTAATTTTAATTTTAGTTTTCCAGCAATCAAAATGCAAGTGTTACAGGGTATGTGACTTAGAAACAAGGTCTGCAGTTTAATATATTGCTTGATTGTAGTTCATATGTGGTGTTGTAGTTGAGTTACATGGAATGTGCTGACTGCTGGTTTTGTTTGTTTATTGTGGGCGGGGCTACTGCAGTCAGACAGAAGAGCTCTTAAAGGCATGGGTTGCTAGGAAACCAGTCTTTGATGCTCTGTACTGTATGTGATGATCAGACAGTGAGAGATTTCTCTCAGCAGGGCGAATCTAGTCTCAAACATAAGCAAAAGAAATGCTGCAAGGATGAATAAAGGAGTCAGTGTAATGGTCATAGCCGATTGTGATGGCGATGGCAATGACTGTGTTTGTCAGAGGAGAAAACTTCAGGAGCATTAACTAAATGACCGGGTTGTTTGTCACAAGGAATTGTGATAACTAAGCAGATTGAAGTGTTTTCTGTGCAGCCTTTCCACATACACACATTTGTGCGTTCCTACACCCACTCAATCGATTAGCAGCTCAATGAGTCTGCCGGTAGAGTTATTAGAACTATAGCAAAACCTCGAATACCAAAGAAGAAGTCGATTCAATATCCATGTAAACTATCCTCACTTTTATCTGCAACTCCCACACACTATCTGAACCCTTCATTGACCTGTGTTTGCCTTTAGTGGATGATGGAACAGCATAGTAAGACTTTTATCCAATACGTCTTACAGTATAGATTGAATCAGGATGGTCGACTATGTTGATCCATCCCTAACTGTAAAGCACTTAAATAAAACAGATAAAATGTAAGTTCTTGTATTCAATTTTTTGCAAGTCTGAATAGATCCATCAGACATTCTTGCTGTCTTTTCAGTATCTCACTCAATGGATGTGTGTAGTTAAATTACTTTATGTTCTGTTGCGTTTTTATTTATTAATTTTATTTTTTATTTTATTGTATTTATTTATTTTTTATTTTATTTATTGAGTTGCTGGATTTCTCACCAAGGAATATTTATTTATTTAGTGGATTTTTCACCAAGGAGTATTATTAATAATAATCCACAGCAATATGCTTTAATGTAGTTCATATATGTTCAAAAATGAGTCTTACAAGTGCAAAATCCATTAACTACACTTACATTTAATCAATGCATTTGGCAGATGCTTTCATCCAAAGCAAATTTTAAAAATCTTTTTTATTTTATTATAATTGTTTTTTTGTTTGTTTGTTTTTTACAAAGTTGCTGGATTTTTCACCAAGGAAAACATTTAACATGCTCCTGAATCAGTTTTTTTATATATTTTTATTTTTATTTTTTATTTTTTAATCAAGTTTGTAGCTTATAAATAAGATCCGCTGCTTAATATATTGCTTAAATGTAGTTCATATATGTTCAACAGCGAGTCTCTTAAGTGCAAAATGCATTAACTACACTTCTATTTAATGCATTTAATTGAAGTTATACACTTGATTGGTTCCTGCATTCCCTAGGAGTCGAACCCATGACCTCGGTGTTGCTAGCAGGATGCTCTAGAGCAGGGTTGTCAAACTCAGTTCCTGGAGGGCCGGAGCCCTGCAGAGTTTAGATTCAACCCTAATTAAACACACCTGATCCAACTAATCAAGTCCTTCAGGCTTATTTGAAAACTACATGGTATGTGTGTTGGAGCAAAACTCTAGGAATTGAGTTTGACACCCCTGCTCTACAGCATGCAACAGAAATGAACTATCCCTGCAATCAGAGGGAAGTGATGTGTTGCTTATGCCCCTAAGACAGATCCTTACCCTAAAATCAGTTTGTCGATAAGAATATTGTTCTTACTTGACAAAATCACAGTCACCTGCAAAGTTATTGCAGGGTTATTGCATAACTCTGGGGTATGCAAACTACCACACACTCACACACTACTGATGAAGTAATAATAGAGTGTCTGTTGTTAGTTTTGTGGCTATATCCTCCCACACACACATACAAACTCACACACACAGATTCTCACAGTTGAAATGCACAAACCCAGGCCTTGCTCCTGCCAGAGTTGCCATGGTTACTACAATGCATGTTTGAAGTAAGTATTGCATTAGTGCCTTGGTATTTCTCTCCTCGTCTCTCTCTCTCCAGCTCCACTCCAGTCTGCACGGTTGTTAGCTGAAGGAGTGAGGAGTTTTACGCCGATGTTACTGAGACAACAGAAGTGTCTGATTTCCTGGAACTCTGATCGTTTTCTTGTTGCTTCTTGTATCACTGCTTGGGAGTTCATAGCATGCTTTGGACATAGCAGCAGGTTTCGTTTCTGAGAGACAAAGGGAAACTCGGCCACCATTTGGGTTGAAAGAGGCTGAATGTGATATGAAGGATTTTGGGAGACGAGTATTTCTTTCTACCATCGGAGGGCCACCAAGGACGGAAGTTGGTTTCTGGTCGTGCAATTACACAGGAGATGTCTGATAGTTGCATGATTTTATGTTGCATGTCAGAGAGAGAAAGACGGAAGGAGAGAGTTTAATCGTGGTGCGGCTGTGTGGTACCGTGATCTTCAGATGAAGATGGTGAAAAAGCGCTGGCAACTGCCGATGGGCAGCAGCCGTGAAGGCCCCTCGCCACGCCATCCTATTTTCTCATCTACTCCTTGCCTTTCCTCCACAGCGCCCCCACCTCCAAAAAGAGCGCCCAGCACCACCCTCACCCTGAGGTCCAAAAGCATGACCGCTGAGCTTGAAGAACTAGGTAAGACGCCCACAAACAAACACATGCACTATGAATAGTGAATAGTAATAGACACATGCAATGTGAATAGTTTTTCTAAATAGTTTTTCGTTTATAGTTCATCCAAAAATGAAAATTTGCTGAAATGTACTTACCCTCAGGCCGTTCGCGATGTAGATGAGTTTGTTTCTTCAACAGAACAGATTTTGAGAAATGTTGTTCAACAGTGGATCCTCTGCAGTGAATGGGTGCCGTCAGAATGAGAGTCCAAACAACTGATAAAAACATCACAATAATCCACAAGTAATCCACACCACTCCAGTCCATCAATTAATGCCTTGTGAAGGGAAAAGCTGTGTGTTTGTAAAACAACAGATCCATCATTAAGACGTTCAAAACTGACTTCAGACTGTTGTTTCCGGCTAAAATACGAGTCCTATATCCATAATACTACTTTCTCCAGTGGAAAAAGCCATCTCTTCTGACTCAACAAAGAAATATGCACAGACCAAGCTTCGTTTACAAGCGAAAACAGTTCTAAACAGTTCTGAACAAATGTTGGTGGTTTTGATGTAAAAGGACAACAGGGGATTTTTTCACTAGAGGACGTGTTATTATGGATTATGGACATGTATTTTGACTGGAAGCAAAAGTTTAAAGTTAAAATGACTTGATGAATTTGATTCTTACAAACTTGCATCTTTTCACTTCACAAGATGTTAATTGATGGACTGGAGAGGTGTGGATTATTGTGGTGTTTTTATCAGCTGTTTGGACTCTCATTCTGACGGCACCCATTCACTGCAGAGGATCCATTAAAGAGCAAGTGATGTAATGCTAAATTTCCAATGAAGAAACAAATACTGTAATTTACCCTATTGAAGGGCTGCACGTTCTTGGATTCAGTGTGCACTTTTTTAAGCTTATGTGCACATGTAGATGGACATTTTTGGGCAACAGGGTTTCCTTCAAATAGTCAGATAATCATTCAGATAATGAAATAGTCAATTAGGAAAATAGATCGTTTTACACATCCTATTCCCCCAACACATGCACACACACTTGGATGCAACATTTTCTCTCTGTGTTGCTCTTTCTTGTTTATTTATTAACTATGTCATCTCCCTCCTGCAGCCATTTGGGCTGTTCAAAACATCAGCTGTCTTTTCCTCTCTCACTCAATCTGTGCTCTGCGTTTACTGAATTCATTACACATATTCACACTCACGTTCACACACTGAAACACATATCGACAGACATTTGCTGCTGTGAGACTTTAATGGAGAAGTGTTCTGTACATTTATTTCATGCTCAGCCTCTGCAAGGAGGAGAAGAGGAGGTGAGTTACACATTGAGGTTTTTAGAATCCAACAAAATCACTGAAGTACGCAACATGTGTATGCAACCATCTTCACCTTGCTCATGTTGGAATATGATTTATTTAGCTCTGTTCCAAAACCTAGTGAGCTGCCAGTATTTATAGGCATTCCCAACACAAAGGCAGTAAAATTGTGTTCTCCTTTAAAATATCTTGTTTTGGATGTCCCATAATGTTTTGAAAAAACTCAAATATTAAAATTGCTATTCTAAATGTAACATATATTGATTAAATTATTCAAATAAAAAAATATGTGCAAAAATGTAATTGATTAATGATTATTTCATCCAGTATTTCTGTGCAATGTATTTTTCATGCTTATTTGAATTTAACAGTATTAACGTAGCAACATGTGCTAACGCCAAATTGGAAATCTATTGTGAGTTCCACTTCTCATGTGCTTCACACAAGGAATTCTATTTGTTCCAAATGAGTCACTTACAAGGTTCTATTTCCGTTAGGATGCTGCCTTAGGGACTGTTTACACAGGATGCATTCTTGCCTCCATCTGTGATGTTTTTTAATTGTTTTTCTTTGCGAACATGCACTAATGTACGAATGTATCCTGTCTGTGGCACTGCTCAAGTAGACAGTATACAGCCAGGAAGGTCTATGGGTTGGAACCGAGCTTGTCACATACAACTTTTGCCATAAAATAAGGAGCAATGATGCATTGTGGCATTGTGTTAATGTCATTAACATTTCCATTTCATGTGTACTTTGTCTTTTTTTATTTCAAAGCATGTGAACAAATGAGATCCATATGGCAAACTGATGAGCACTATTTGTGTGGGTGTGTATAATGAACATGGTTTTATATGTGTTTCTTAACAGAAAGGCTAGATGAGATTTTGGCCTCTCAGGAGACAGTACTGAGGCCAAAGGTAGAAGCAGACTACAGAGCAGCCACGGTGAAGCAATGTCCTACCAGTCGCCGAATTACACCAGCAGAAATCAGTGTAAGATACAGTATGTCTGCACACTCAGATGATCAGAAAGTGTCCTATTTTAGCAGCATTGACCCAGATACCTTGTATGTATACAGTGGAGTTCAAAAGTCAAAACGTTTCTGTGTTTTACATTTATCAAACTGAAAAACTGGCTCTATGCAGGTTTAATGGTGGTCTAATGTACCAGCAGAGTTTTGCTGTATACTAGCATCCAAAACACAGCTTACTCTATGCTGGTCCTTTCAGCAGGGATAAAGCTTCTCACAAAAACAGTAGCCAGTAGAAACATTTTGTTGAAAATGTGCCAAAATATTTGTGCTTGACCCTTTTAAACATAAATGTTTTCTTTGTGCAGTCTCTTTTTGAGCGGCAAGGACTTGCTCTCCATGGTGCTGTACACCCAGCGTTGGAAAAAGCCCACATGCAGCTGCCAAAAAGCATGGCTAGAACAAAGTCTTTTGGTAATTCTTCAGGAATCTTTTACATACACTCCTCAATTAAGCTCCTCAATTTGAAATAGCAGTAAAGTGCTTGGCTTTGTTCTAGTTTCTTTTATCTATCTGTCCTTTGATCCTCAAATCTGAATGCAATGAAATGCAGAACTTTGACACACAGTAACATTTGTAATGCCAAGAATAAGAGGAGTTGTTAAAGGAAAGAGCAAAGATCAAATCTGTAAAATATTGCATACTTGTTCATCATCAAAGCTCAGCCAAACCAAAAATACATTTTTATAGATCTGTCTGTCTCTCCGTGCAGGAGCAACTGAAGAGGATCGACTGTCTGCCCTGGCAGCGGAACACAGGTTTCCGCGGAGCTCCTCCATGACGGACAGCCTGAGAGACAGCCATAGTATCCCTCCACCTCCTCAAACGGCTCCCCCACCTCCCCCATCGCTTTACTATCTAGATACTGGACCCCCTCCTTCGTTCTGCCCACCCCCTCCTCCTGGCCGCATTCACGACCCCAGCCGTTCCAGTTTCAAACCAGGTTCTGAACCAAGGCTGCACGTTTTGCCACAGACAATGTCTGCTGAGCTGTTTGAGCCACCTCGCCATGCCTCCCACATGGATCGGCAGAAAAAAGCCCGCTCCATGATCATCCTACAGGACTCCTCCCACCTTCCCGTGGAGCCTACTGACATCCCCAGGCCAGGTGCTGTTTCAACTCCACCTGAAAGGATCAAGCGGAAAGGTCGAGTCATTGATAACCCCTATGCCAATGTGGGCCAGTTCAGCGTGGGCCTGTTCACACCGAGCAAGCCACAGCGGAGGAAGAGCCCACTTGTAAAGCAACTGCAGGTGGAAGATGCTCAGGAGAGAGCCTCGCTAGCACTGGCATCCATCCATGCGAGAGAGCACTCTCCCTCTGGGCGCCTAGCTGCCCACCATACCAGCAGGGCTGATTTCTATCAGCAGCAGCATCAGCTGTTGCAGGGACGCAGTCAAGCTCACGCTGAGGGACTGTTGCAAGGAAAGGGACCTTTCGCTGCCGCCATTGCTGTTGCTGTGAAAGACCGGGAACGTCGTCTGGAGGAGAGGCGGAAATCCACAGTCTTCCTATCAGTGGGCACTATGGAGGGCAGTTCGGCACCACCCCCAGAGGCCCCCTCGCTCACACCATCCCGTTCGGTTGATGAACGAATGCTCACACGTGAACTTGGTCAGTTGCCTCCTCCGGCCTTGGCGTTGCGTCCCTCTCCTGGGGGCACCACCTTCATTCACCCACTGACAGGCAAGCCCTTGGACCCCAACTCTCCATTGGCACTTGCGCTGGCCGCAAGGGAACGGGCATTAACCTCCCAGAGTCAGTCCCCTTCAAGCAGCCCTGAGCCCAGAACTAAACATGAAGCTGCTGGAGGGGTGCTGTACATGGAGACCCAGACCAAAGAGGCTGAACGGTCAGAGGGTGAGTTTGCCTCACCTCCCTTTTCCCCTGCAACGAAAATAATTTACGAGACCTCTGCCCCCACCAGCAAGATTCAGTGGGGAAGTCCCATATCCACTAGGAAAGAGTTAGAAACAAGGACAGAAATGAAGGAGGAAAGGAAAACTGAGGACAAGAAGAGTATGATCATCAGCATCATGGACACATCCCAGCAGAAAACTGCTGGACTTATCATGGTCCAACGAGCACCATCTCCACTGTCTCCAGTATGTCCACACTGTCCTCGGAAAGCGGCGAGCCCACGGACACCTACACCACTCACGCAGATGGCCAGACGTTCATTCTTGATAAGCCGCCAGTGCCTCCAAAGCCAAAGCTCAAGTCCCAGCTCAGCAAGGGCCCGGTGACATTCAGGGACCCCCTGCTTAAGCAGTCATCTAGAGTATGATCATCAGCATCATGGACACATCCCAGCAGAAAACTGCTGGACTTATCATGGTCCATGCAACGAGTAATGGGGAGGCAGTGGGGCCCAGCCCAGAGCACAGTGTCCCCTCACCTAAGGGGGCATTGTCAGAGAGCCCGAAACCCATGTTGGCCGAAATAAAACGCGCTAAGTCCCCTGGTCCCGATGCTCCTTTGAGATCCACCCCACCTCCAGCCACAGCTCCAACTTCCCAGCCACCTCCCAGTGCATCCTCAGATAAAACCCTGGCACAGGGTAGTTCTGAGGAGGACGTGGAACCCTATACGGTCACATTGCCACCTGCCATGCTGTCTTCCAGTGATGAGGATACACGTGAGGAGCTCCGTAAAATCGGTGTGGTTCCTCCACCGAATGAATTTGCCAATGGCATTCTTGGAAAGACACCTAAAACTGCAGTACCTCATGCTCCTACGTTGGCACAGACAACCACTTCTGCCCTGCCCTCAGCTCCACCCCCACCCCCCGCCACTCCAGCAGCAGTTGCCGCAGCAGCACAGGTCCCCGCTAGCAGTGGCCCGCAAGCAGCCTCAGGGAAGCCATCTGAGTCCCACCTGGGCCCAGAGTCTGCTGCTGACTCCGGGGTGGAAGAGGTAGACACTCGTAGCTCCAGTGATCACCACTTGGAGACCACGAGCACCATCTCCACCGTCTCCAGTATGTCCACACTGTCCTCGGAAAGCGGCGAGCCCACGGACACCTACACCACCCACGCAGATGGCCAGACGTTCATTCTTGATAAGCCGCCAGTGCCTCCAAAGCCAAAGCTCAAGTCCCAGCTCAGCAAGGGCCCGGTGACGTTCAGGGACCCCCTGCTCAAGCAGTCATCCGATAGCGAACTGCTCTCACAGCAGCACGCGGCTGCGCTGGCTGCTGCTGCGGGAGCCTCAGGCCCGGCCAGACCCCGCTACCTCTTCCAGAGACGCTCCAAGTTGTGGGGGGACCCCGTGGAACCCCGTCCGCTTTCGGGGGCAGAGGAAGGCAAGCCCACTGTGATCAGCGAGCTCAGCTCACGGCTGCAGCAGCTGAACAAGGACACACGCTCACTCGGGGAAGAGCCGCTTGGAGCTTCACTTGACCCCGGAAGGAAATCACCCGTGGTCGGTGCAAGGTAAGGTGTGAATCCTGGAGAAGACCAAATGCAAATCAACTTTGCAACCAAATCAAAACTTTGACCGTTTCTAAAGCAACATTGTAAAGAGAATTCAGAGGTTGGTTGTTTGTACTGCAAACGTTTCCTATTAGTTAAATGGCAGTGAGAACACTGCAATTATTTTCCCGTATCTGAATAACATTGTTTAATCGAAACTGATGGTTTGTGTTTAGTAATATCAAATAAAATTAACATAAACAATATATTAAACATCCTCATGAAAATGGTATCTCAAAAAATACCAAAGAACATCACCTGTGTCTGTCCAGAGTTTCACAAGATTTAAAGAGCAGTATTCTTTAACTTTTATTTAAAAGAAAGCTAATCCAGAACCTTAAAATTTCTTACTCATTAAGAAGCATTAAGTGTTAATGTTTAACATGCTTTCTTCATTGAGACGTTTGGAGCCCCAGAACTATCTCAGCATTGGACGACCACTGGTGAGTAACGTAGAACGGCCTCAGGCTGATCTTACAGCTCTACCATATAAGCTGTAGACAATAGTTAGAATGATATAGACTTTTCTGTAGATGCACCAATAACCAGAGCTACAGGGACAGTTTGAGTTAAAATAATTAATTGGAATAAATAATGTTTTATATAAAAGCTCAAGAGGCAATGTTTTTCTGTCTTGATTTTTTAAAGCACCAGCTACAGTATATACTATTTTGCTTATATCCTCAAATACAGCTGAAGTCCTTTATATCCCAACAGATGTGACAAGGACATGGAAGACAGTAAACCTTAGCTTTAGCAACTAGGGTAAATCAAATGTCATTCATTTTATTTTCTATTCTTTAACATCCACTAATCCCATATTCAGTCACTTTTGCTGACATTGTTCTGGGTTTTATTAATCACTTCTGCAGGTTCTGTGTTCCCTTGTCCACCCTGGCAAATCAACCAAAATCTGTTTTGGTCATCGGTTATGACACCTTTTTCAGTTTACATGAAGTGACTTGAAAAAACATTCTTGATGACATGCAGTAGGGTGACTACATTATGACATTAATTAAATTTTATGCATGAAGCACTTCTTTAAGTCCCTCTGTCTTGCCATTGGGGTGTTCACAAGGTAACAGATGGCCTGAGGGCATGCACCATCTCAAGCTTTGACCTTTCACCTTCCAAACTCTGTTACATCTAACTCAGTGAGCTTATCCCCTGTGGCCTGCTTCTCTACGGCACTGCGCTAGCAGTATGTATGTGGGTCCATGTGTGACTGATGTTTTTTTTTTCTTGCAACATCATATGATATGAATGTGTTTGACCCATGTTAAGCTACGTTACTTCTTAAAATCGTTTGTCTAACCCTCAATAAAATTCTTTTAAAACTGGATTCTATTTAAATTAATTATACCAGCTGAAAGTTGTCATTTCTCATTGGATAATCCAACATAAAACCAACATAATCATCGCAGTGTCATCATAATAATAATATTTCATTCCTCTCAGTCTGTGTTGTCGTTCTTTTTATTTCTCTCCATTCAAACATGCTGTCCAAGCTTACTGTGCTCGCTAAGTGTTTCATTTCTGTAGTTTTGTGACACTTTCATCCTTTAATCATGCTAACACAGTGATCGCTCCGGCTTCATCTTAGAAAAATGGTTGCACATGTAGTATTATGCATTGTTTATTTTTCATGCATATTTGTTAATTTTGCTAAATTTGTGTTTCATTTGACCAGAATGGCACCTTACCCCAGACAGATGTAATGAAAGAAATGCTATATTTAATTCCACATCATCATTAATAAATGATGTCTATATGTGCACGTTCCACTATTGAAAGCTGACGTCTGGGGCTAGCTGCGCTCTGGTCTGTGTCGCTACGTTTGGTTTGCATTCAATTGACATTGTTGAGGATGTGAAGTGTGTGGTGTTTGTTTTTGTTCTGTCATGGACTGATGCTAACCAACCGCTCTCTCTCTCCCATTGCCCCTCACTCTCTCTCTCTTTTTTTCCATCTCCCTCTCTCCCTCTTTCTCTCACTCTCTCTCTCTCTTTGCATGCTACGCTGCTCTGTCTAGAGCTGAATCTGAGGCTAAGCCCAGAAGAGCCGGGCACCTGTGTAAGTGCGCATGAATCATTTCATCTCTCTTTTTTCTTTTTTTTTTCTGTTTCCACACCCCTGAGTCAAGCCCTGATCATCATCCACCATTCCTCATCTACTGACACACCTAATGCTAATTTGGTCAGGCCTCTCTCAACCCCAGCTTTTCCTTGTTTTTCATTGGCTGCTTAATTCTCCTCACACTCTAAAAAATGCTGGGTTAAATGGGACAAACCCAGCTATTGGGTTGTTTTGACCCAGCGGTTGGGTTGTTTTGAACCCAACCGCTGGGTCAAAACAACCAAATAGCTGGGTTTGTCCCTTTTTAACCCAGTGCTGGGTTTACAAAGGCAAAAGGATTTGATCAATTTAAGTATAGGACATTAGTTTTCGTTTAGATTTTTCATAGACTGCTTTTACAGACATGTTAGGCAATGATCAGAGCTTGCACCTATATTGCTAAATAAGTTTTGTTCTCTTCACCCAGGGTGCACAAGTATGGCTGAATGGCTAGCCACGTAAAAACAAAATATAACTGCACTTTCACTTAAGCTTCTTTTATTATTACTCTTTTGGCGAGTAAAAAATTCAAATTATGAATACTATATTATTATACATATATATAAAAAATATATTACATTAAGTAATTTGAATGTTGAGATGTTATGCATGTCTACACATCTGTCTTCTGTTATTTCTCATGTGTTGCATGGTAGCGCTTTCAGTGTTCTGCTGTAGTGCTCATAAAATCGGTGTAAATCTGTCCATGTTTACATTTCATTCAGATTGCAATCAAACTCACGTAACACCTCAGTCATTACCATTGATTGTAAACGGAGTAATTACTTCTGATCTTCGTTTCATTGCTCACAGAGGCAAGTTTTAAGTGGAGAGCGAGTTTCTTCTGCCTAGTACAGTTGTAGCATGCAGAAATAAAGTTGATTAACACTTCAACTTTATACACTGCTTTTAAAACAATCTTTACGAACTTAATAAATTAATGAATTTAGTGTCAAAAGCTGAAATTAAAAATTAAATTTAATATAGATATGCATCTGGTCAGTTGCTGTGCATTTAGTGTGTTTCTTTTGAACTAAATTGCATTTAAAAATACATAATCTTAAATTATTTAAATGAAGCTTTTTGTCAAATTTTCTTAAAATATCTAAACATCTTTGATACAAGAAAAATTTACTTGAGAAGCAACACAGCATAAAATGTCTTACAGCACTGGATATTTTAGTAACACTTTACAATAAGGTCCCATTAGTTAACATTGGTTAATGCATTAACTAACAATGAGCAATACATTTGTTACAGTATTTATTAATCTTTGTTAATGTTACAACTGTTCATTGTTAGTTCAATTTAGGCTTAGGTCCATTAAATAATATTAACAGATACAACTTTAAAATTTTTATAATGTATTAGTGCTGAAATTAACATAAATACCTCAAATTAAAAAATGATTTAGAAGTTTAGATGTTTGTGTTAACAAATGTAGTTAACTAATGTTCACAAATGAAATGTTATTGTAAATTGTTACCAGTATTTTTACTTAATTTTACCTTGTTAATACTAAAAAATAAATCTGGCAGTGCAGTAAGAGAAAATACATTTATATTCAAGACACAATGAATGAAAACAAGTTTTAATATTATATGTGGTTTGCTTCACAATAAGTTTAGGAATTTTTAGATATTTTCACTAGAACGTTTTTATATTGTAAATAGGGTGAATTTTGATGTCATGTTGACCAAGGAAAACTTTACATTTTAGTTGTATGACTGAACTATATAAATTAAAAACTCTTGGGGAAAAAATCTAATTTAAGATCCTCCTTGATTTTATGATGTATTCTTTATCTTTGCTCCACAGCACTTCTACTATTATGGCTAAACGCATTAATTAAGCATCTCACTAACACGAGTTGAATGAGTTTGCCTCAAAGAGTGCAGAGTCCTAACATAGCTGATGCTTTCACTAAAACTGGGCGAGAAAGAGCCACTGAATCTGCTGTTTCTCACAAAAAAAAAAAAGTTGACTTTCATTCTCTGTCTCCTTCCTTTTCTCTTTTCTTCTGTTCCCTACTTCCAGACTCTTCAGCAGTTTGGGGGAGCTCCATACTATCTCTCAGAGAGGCTACGGCACCACCTACACCATCAGACCAGGCAGCCGCTACCCAGTGACCCGACGGACACCCAGTCCCGGTTCCCCGGACCGCTCGGATCCTCTGGGACCCATCCGGGGCTTCGGCCTGGCCACTTCTCCCATCACACCCCCCACCATCCTTAAGTCGTCTAGCCTCAGTCTCCCTCACGAACCTAAAGAAGTGCGTTTTGTCATGAGGAGCTCCAGTGCGCGGAGTCGTTCTCCCTCGCCCGCCCCCTCCCCGGGCATGCCCTCCCCCCTG
>NW_015627890.1:3250665-3253839 GCF_001515625.1 Sinocyclocheilus rhinocerous | reverse complement strand
CATGCCCTCCCCCCTGCTCACCCTACGGCCGTTCCACCAGAAGCCCCTCCACCTCTGGAACAAGTACGACGTTGGCGACTGGCTGGCCAGCATTAATCTGTCTGAACACCGGGAGCGATTCCAAGAGCATGAGATTGAGGGCTCCCATCTGCCTGCTCTGACCAAGGAGGACTTCGCTGAGCTGGGTGTGACGCGCGTCGGTCACCGCATGAACATTGAGCGCGCCCTTAAACAGCTGCTGGAGAGTTGACCACGCGCCTCCCTCTACCTGTAGCTAGTCTCAACACAATTTTCTTTTATTTTCTTCTTTAATTTGCTTGTCTTGTAATTTTTCTTTCAATTCTTGAGCTTTACATCCAAAGTGTGTAATTTCTATGTTAAAATACTTATCCTATCCCACACTTTCGTAAAAAACGAATCACTGGGGTGGTATTAAAAGATATTAATATGTACCATTTAGGTTCTAATATGTACACTTTTGGTACTAATTTGTAAGGCAGGGGTGTCTAATTTTGCTCCTGAAGGGCCACTTTCCTGGAGTTTAGCTTCCACCAGTTTCAACAGACTTGCCTGGAAGTTTCTAGTGATTCTGTAGACCGTGATTAGCTGTTTCAGATGTGTTTAACTGGAACTAGAGCTAAACTCTGCTGACAAGTGGCTCTCCAGGAGCAGGATTGGACACCCCTGCTTTAAAATACTATTATGCACCCTTTAGGGTAAATCAGTGGGGTTGCAAAAAGGCAGTACATTTTGGAATCATTCCAGGAATTTTGGTAACTTTCTAGGAATTTTTGGAACTTTTAAAGAAATGTTATGCCCTTTTGCAATCCTATAAATATGGTACAAACTGGTTTACCTTTTGAAAGGCTACTGCCCCAGTGACAGCTTTTGTACCTTTTTTACAGGAGTGCAGTTTAATATTCCCCTGAAAACATTGCTCTGTTCATTTGACCATCCCAACCAATCTGACACACCAACATTGGCAATGTTTGTCCAACTAATGGCAGATTGGGAAACAATTTAAACACAACCATTTTCACAATTGCCGCAGAAATTACACACTTCAGTTTTAAATAATCTCACTATTTCCTAAATCCATCATTAGTGTAGTGGGTGTTGACTCCATGCTGTTTTTGTAGCACTATCCTAAGCCCCTCCCACAATACTGCCAGCAGCCAATCACAGGGGTGCTGTGTTTGGGAGGGGCTGTGAATTTAGTGATCGAATTGGCTTTGTTCACACTGCATACAAAAAAATCAGATTTTTTTTTCCAAATCTGATCTTTAGGACTGATCAGATCTGCCTATACCTGGTTTATCCACAATTGTGTCATGGTGCTGAACTCATGATGCATTAAAGTATGCATTTAATGCATTTATGCAAATACTGAAACCGCTCATTGATTCATCTCATTTACTATTAATTGAATAGTTTGCTATATGGGGAAAAAGTGAGAGAAAATTAGTGTATTTGCAAAGTAAATCTCATCCGTAATTAGTAAAAACTACTTGAAATCCAATTTGACAGTTCACACTGCATTTTAATCTGATTTCAAACCACCTATAGTACAAATGTGGTTTTAAACTGGGTTTTGTTTTTTTTTGCTGTCCAAACTACAAAAATACAACAAAAACAGTTTTTTTGCTGTCTGTCTGAACAAAGCCTATTCAAAATATCCCGTAATTGATTCTTCAGTTTCATTAGCATAAACACCCACTAATCCCTTAGTCCCAAATCCAGTTTTTCTACTTTACTATCCGCTGTCATTCATTCAGAAAAACGTATATAGATATATGAATATAACATTTTTGTCATAAATATAAAACTTATATATGATATTATATATATATATATATATATATACAAAGACAAAAAAACACTCTTGAATAAGATTTTTGGTTATCCTTTTATGATGGACTGTAGCATGAAACGTTACATCACCATACGAAATGACGGTTGACTGGTTTGTTCGATTTGCATTGTACCACCCCCTTTTTTGCTTTTGTTTGTTAAAGTTTTACGGAACCTGGTCTTCCATCTTTAATTGAACATCCCACGGTGGGCTGTAACAGTGTGTTCATGTTTGAGCCCTTCACACACACCACTTTTGTCTGTTTTTTTACATATAAAACAAAAAAGTGTTCCCAATACAGTTACACACTTTCATGCACACAGCCACACCAGTTTCTTATCCAAATTTGATCTAAACAAGTCTTCTTGATCTGGTAATAAGAAATCCTGAATAAGAAACTCTGCAATAAGTGTGCATGTAAACAAGTGTGTGAACAAATGTGTGTGAGTTGTGCATGACAGAACCACTGTGGGACGAGAAACATCTGGAATATTGCAGCTCATCTGGATGGTAACGACTGGTGTTCAACATCTCATTAAGAAACCAGAAGACAGAATCTATAATTGTAAAAGTTTCCACCTTATGGCTTATATGTTAACCTGCTGTAAGCACTGCAGCATTTGACTTATTTGTTTTGGCCTTTTTTATTTCTTTATTTGATTTTTTTGTCTCCTCATAGGTGGATTTTGTAGCTTGTGAAATATGATGCTTAGAAGAATTTTTATGAATTCATTTAGAATTAATTTTAGAATGACAATTAGTTCAAAGAAAAAGCTGAGGACAAAAGATTAAATGAAAAAAAAACAATCAATGAAAAAGAAGCCCAGAGATCCTGCAGCTGTGTATATATGGACAAATGACTAAAATATTTGCTTTTTATATCAATCACAAGCAATGTATATATGATAGTTTTCATATAAATTTTTAAAAATCAAAAAATATATAGATCTATATATGAATGTTTGGCATATATGCATAGTTAACCACCTGTCAAAAAAGGTGAAGATTTTACTCTTTGTATGGAGTTCGGGGGTGATTTGCACAAAACAAGGTGCTAGCATTTCAAGCCATTCATTCCCACCTGTCCCATTCAACCCTCTATTAGGGCTCAACAGATGCATATATGACCTGTTTGCATATTTAAACGAAACCTGGGACATGCAAACACAGACACACATATGCTCATTTCTCTTCTGTGCACCATCAAACCTATTCAGTCCTGTTTTTAATACCCAACGTGTGTGTGTGTGTGTGTGTGTGTGTGTGTTTGTGTGTGTGTGTGTGTGTCAGACTGTGACAGCAGAAGGAGTTAATGCTTCACC
>NW_015627890.1:3241889-3250522 GCF_001515625.1 Sinocyclocheilus rhinocerous | reverse complement strand
GGATGTGACAGCAGAAAGAGTTAATTCTTCACCATTGGTCATCTCTTCTCTTGCATCTGAAATCAGGCCGCACGCAAACAGCCAAGGATGACGAGAGCTTCTCAGTGCATCATCAGATGAGCATGCCAGCAACACTGTGTAGGAAAAACCCCTTCTGTAGGAGCAGCGTTGAGTCGGAGTAGATGCCATATTTATCTTGACATGAACGAAAAGAAGCTGTGAGGGATTGAAGTACAGCCTGTTCACACTACAGGTAAAACGGATGTCTCTTCTTAATGCTGTTCTTTACACACTGTTAAATATGGGAGTGGCATTCTAAACCTGAATTTACTAGGGATACAAAACCATTTGTGATTTTAGGCATTACAACACTATGTACAGAATGAAAAATGGATATTAATTTAGGAATTTTCTAAAGATTTTTTAATTTTGTGATAATCATATATATATATATATATACAGACACACACACGCTAGCATTCAAAATTTTGAAAGTCAGTAATTTTTTATTTTTATGTATTCATTTTTTTGGAAAGAAAATATTTTATTTAGCATAAATGCATTTGATCAAAAGTGCACATTGAATACATTTATAATTTTACAAAAACAATTAAATTTTAAAATATATTCAAATAGAAAAATTTTATTTTAAATTGTAATCAAATTAATTTATTAAGTTTTTACTGTGTTTTGATACTAAAAATGCAGCTTTAGTGACCATAAAAGACTTCAAACTAATTAAAGTTTTACTGACTATTAATATTGATTGATACTAATCAATTAAAAAAATCTGATAACTGATATGGTGTTGATAGTGACTCTATCTTTATATTTCTTTTCCTCTGATTGACATTTAAAATATACAAATTTCCAGCATAAAATAAAGCTTTTGAAAATCAGATGTGGCCTATGTCCTTAAGACAGTACAAGATTGAGCAGACTGTACTTTTATAACCTCATTTCTGTTCTGTAAATATGGTGGTTACTCCGATTAAAGTTTATTCTCCCATCCTAGATGAAGACTAGTAACTATTTAGCTCATTAACAGAGATCCTGATCCTTGCGTTAAACCGTCAGTCTGTCTGACTTTACAAGGGCTTGAATGAAGGTGTTGAGGGGCCGTTTGGAGTCGGGCCCCAAGATAACTGAATTACTTACTATATCCTCGGATGCAGATGAGCCCTGAGCCTACCACACACAGATTCCTTCATTCCATGTTCGACTTGTTAAATCCACTTTGTTACAGAAACGCTCAATTTTCGATTTAGACCTTTTTCATTTCTCATCCCACTGAAAATCATGTTCCTACCTTCAGCTCATCCAGAAGAACAAAAGCAAGCGTGCGTATGTTTTTGTGAATGTCGTCCCACTCTGGAGACTTGGAACTGCATTTCTGAGCCATATGTACCACAGTTTTCCTCCTGTCATCTTCTGATAACTGGCGAGCTGTGATTTTCATTCTGTACACATCACTTTCATCTTTCATAATATTGATTTTATGTCATGTGCATTACATTATAGTTGTTCTAGCAGGAGATGAAAGGGCATGAAGAAAAATTAACAAATGTGCCAAAAAGTGATTCTGGTTTTTAGCTTTTCTTTGAGGTTTTTTGGAACTAAACGCTGTTTGAACCAGCACTTTGGTGCCACCTCCTGGAAATTTTTAGACTACACGCAGCTCCTGTTTTCTTTTGCTATCTGTTTCCACAAATATATGAGTTTATATACATTTTTATGTTTTTCAATGATTTCCATACGTGGCCCAATTTATTGAGTTTCATGGGCACATTCATGTCTGGATTTAAGAATCTGTTCTGTCTGGCTTGAATTCCAGTTAGTCTATTAGTGACTGACTTGCACATTCGGTGGACACTCTCCCTGACTTTTGCCCTTTTACTCTCTCCCAATGTAGCGCAGACATCAGGGGCTCTGCATATTTAACCAGAATGAAAATTGCAGTTGATTTCTTTGTAATTTTACTCAACCAATGGCAGGACGAAACATGAAATAAAACACATCATTTACATGACTGCAGTATGTTCTATAGGGTTGTCCATCTTGTTTTCTGACCAACAAAAGCACAATAAAAATTGCAAGAAATGCAGTATATACTGCTTTAATGAGCATTGTTTTCTGGTGGGTTGATTGCTCAGTTGAGGTTGTGATGGAGGTTTATTTCACTCAGGTACTACTTCACAAAGAGAGAGAGAAGCACTTTCCACAAAGAGGTGCAAAACAAGGGTTGAAACTCTGAAAAGGTTTTCATGTTGTAACTGAGTGAATAAAGAATGCTTAACCTTCAGAAAATGTTTGTCCACCTCCAATAAATGTCAAATAAAACTGCTCATATAGCATTTAGTTTTATAGGTTTGATGAATATTAAATATAAAAAAATCATAAAATGTATAGTATTAAAAAATAAAATCACCAGTATGGGAAACAGGGTTGCAGATTTCTAGTCTCCCTAGTTTTGGCTTGAATGCTTATTTTTAAGTGACTTTTCACGTAAAGAAAAGTATCTTACAATTTTTGTATGTAAATATTGTGTTTTTCTTGCAACAAGATACTTTTACAATACACTTAAGTTTGAGAGGAGTGTTGGAATGGTTGATGTTTGATATTAAATATAGCAACTTTACATGCATTGATAATTTTCTGTTAAAAGCTAGATTCATTTGTCAATTATGGTCAATTCGTGGAAAGTGCTGATTATTGCTGAAAGATGTCATATGGAAGATCTTGCTTCTTTATAATTCTTTAATATGAACCACAGTCTGCTCACAGAACAAGAAAATGACAGTACATAAAAACACCAGAGGCTTCAGAAATAAGTACATTTTTTCTGACATACAAGTTGTATCCAGTTCATTTACACACACATTCGTGTGCAGTACAAAGCTGGTTCTATTTCATTTCACCAACATGGATGTATGTTTGATATATAAAGCACTTGTGCAAAACATCACAAAACACAAACCAAATGCAATAATCTAAAAAAATAAATAAAAAAAAGCCCTTCACAGTTTGTGCAATATGAATAAATGCTCTTTACAGTAATGCTTATTTCTGGTCTCTAAAGGAGAAACTCATGAAGAAATATCTGGGTCATATTTTACTTCAAATATATTTTTGCAAAAGGAAATTGATTAAACGTCTATTTTTAGCATTTTATGACAACCACGCATGACAAACATCAGTCCAAACACAACTGATGACTTAAAATCAGCATAAATTACATTAGTTAGAGAACAAATTCTTTCAAATTAAAATAATTTACAATCAGTAATTAAACAAAAAAATTAAAGGGATGGTGTTGATTTTGCTGTAACATGATAGACATGCTCTTGATGTTTCATGAGATTCACTCCTGAACTTCCCCCGGTTTCACTGGACAGCTCATCAAACAGCTGCACTTGGCCTGAATGTCTATTTGACTCGCTCCGAGTCTGAGATGTCCAGTGAGTGGCTCAAAGATCGAAAGCTGCACATTATCAGGTAAAGTACACGTTAGTCATTCATCCTCATTTTAAGATAGAAGTTAATAGTGTTTCACAGCTGGAACTGTAATCTGGCCGTTTGTAATGGTCAGTGATCCTCCGGAGCAGTCCCTGCTCTTTCTTTGCTCTGGTTTTCACATCCACACAAACACACATTCATCTGCTACACTGAGTTTGCATCACGGCTGTCTTCTCATCCATTCCTGAGGAGACTTTGATCCTGTTCTCAGATGTGCTTGCAATAAATCGCGTTAATATAAAAACCTGTTTAGTTGGCAAATGAGATGGACATACAATTTTATAGTAATATAAATGTATAAGAGAAAATGCTTATCTTAAAACTATGTATAATTTCAGCTTGTACAATATAATCAACTACCCTTGTACAAAGATCAAGTACTTTATTTATACCAGTGAGCATCACAAAATGTTACTTGAAATGTGCAAATGTTGTAAAATAGTACACCAAAAAAAAAAAAAATCTGAGTGGCTCATAAATATTTCACTAAAACTTCCATCTGAAAACAAAGATATATAAAATTGCAATTAAAAATATTTCATGTTAAATTCGGCACAAAGCGTCATATACCACCAGAGTGCTAAAAGTTTTTTTGTTTTTTTTTACTAAATATGCATGCTGCACAATTTGTATCAAATCGAAGTTCAGAGTGCATTGTATTCCATTATCATGTCAATCATCTGATAATGCCAGCTGTACATTCACAGAAGCATAATTTATTCCAAGAACAGACACACACTTTGAGTGGTGTGAGGTAGAGTTCTGCTGCTCAGGACGGTGAGAGGACAGCCATGATCTGAAGAGCTCATCAGTACAACTGCAGAAGCAGCGGAGACAGAGAATGAGGAAAGAAGAGGATGAAGAATTTGACATGGTCACGCCGAGTCTGGTTTTCCCTCTTGTGTCTCCTCTTCTTTATCAGATGATTCTTCTTTACTCTCTAAATCAAAGTTCTGCAAAATAACATGAATAAAATCAATCAGTAAACTGCATCATGAAGAGTAAGCATTTACATTCAAACAAAAACACACACACACCTCTAGCTCCCTCATGACTTCATCCATAAAGTCACTGGAGTTCTTCTTGTAGGACAGAGCCATCTGAATGGCATCTTTAAACACCTGTGGAACATTTACACAACATCAGAACTTCACAGTTCTTTGGACCCTAAAACACACATTTTTTGATCCATTCCTCGGAATTAAAAAAAATAATAAAATTTGACCAAATAAAAAAATAATAATAATTTTGTGTGCTATTTACTTTCATACCAAAAAAAAAAAAACTGAACAGGAATGCATTTAAAATTGCCAATATGTAATAACATAAATGAAAATGTAAAGAGGAAAAAATTGACTTGCGTATGGAAATTAAGGGAATTAATACAAACTGATTTTTAATATAAAAAATATAGCAAAACCTGACCACAATTAGTTTACATAATCAAAGAAACCTTAACTAGCGAATTTACGGAATGTCAGATGAAAACACATTTTATATGAAAAATATTGCAAAATAAAAAAAATTGAGTTCATCCAAAATTCATCACAGCAAACAATGGAGACTGTATTTAATCCACACGTCACCCTACAACAATCTGTTTTTAAAATTCAATAGCTATAGCAGCTTTTTACTGAATGCTCTCCTGATATCTGTCTATCTGTCTCTGCTTTGCATCCTCACCTTGACCACATTGGTCCCATCAGCAGCAGATACAAAGTAGAAGGGCAGACCTTGTTTCTTAGCGAAGTTGAAACTCTTCTGGGTGACCTTAATGTCAGCTTTTGAAGAGCAGAACACATGAAAAGACAAAAGATAAGAGACATGCGCAGCGTAACACTGGCTAATAAAGCTCTTATCAGTAATCTCACAAGCCAAATTTACCATCGATCTTGTTAGCGACCACCAGACAGGGAATCTCTGGACGGTACTCCCGCAGTTCTTTGTACCAATTTGGGAGATTCTTATATGTGATTTTCCTCTGGACATCAAACACCTGGCAAAAGCAATCTTATTAATTCTGGAAGCTTTTTGAGATCTACTGTTTATAAAAATCATTCATCAAAAAATAAATAAATAACCTGCACCAATTTTTTCCAACAATTTTATTTTTCACAACATTATTAGAGGAGGTGTGTGTGTGTTGTTGTTGTTGCTGTTAATCTACAACTACGGCAGCATACAAATAAAGATGTATTCATGCAAGTAGTTTCAGTGGTTATTATTAACTAAAAATAAAAACTATAAAAAATAAATGTTGTTAATTTAAATAAAGATGGAATCAAATAAAATCTAACTTAAACATTTTATTTGATTTCAATATTTCTTTAAAAAAAATTAAGTTATCGTGCTACAATTACTAAAACTAAAATAAAATTAAAGCTATATAGAAATATTTTTAAAGCTAAATAAATTAGAAGAGCACATAAAATTAAAAATCGAAATTCTATCTATATAAAATATATATAAAATAAATATATATTAATAAAAGCCAGTTCAAAATATTAATATATATTGATACTTATAACAGTAAATAAATAATACTAAAATAAGACTGAGTGGTTTGCGACTGTCTCTTACCATGACGCAGGCATGAGCTTTATGGTAGTAAGACGGGTGCATGCTTCGAAAACGTTCCTGCCCTGCAGTATCCCAGAAATCTGTCGTGCAGATCAACAAGTGCTTCAGAGCTCAGGTTAGACACAAGCCTTAATGGCATTAAAGGCATGACTGCTTCTCTAACATGAAAACAAAAACACCTGGCATCCAAGAGATTGTAACACTTCAAAGAGAAAGGAAAAATTGAAATTGCATCATATGACCCCTTTAAATTAAAAAAAGCTAAATATGCAATACAGCCAACTGTTACAATATTGTTCACTAAAAGACAGTTTTTCTTGCCAAACTTACCAACCAGGACAGTTTGTCCATTGATGGTGGTGGTGTACTTGTACAGAGTCAGAGCGTATGTGGAGAGCTGCTGAGGCCGACTGACACATTTCATTAAGAACCTGACAACTCTCAGAATGAATCAAACAGTCGCACACAGAGAGAGGTAGCATGCAGATCTGATTGACATGAAATAACAGTCAAAGGATACTATCCGTCCATAAGGAATCTCTCCATAAGCCTGAAAAGAAACGATCAAAGCCTTTAGAAATCAAAACGCAAACGCATTGACAGTCAAGGAGAGCAGTAAGACATTAAGCATACTTGGATTTGCCCACAGCGCTGTCTCCGAGGCAGATGATCTTGACTTGCTCATCAGCGTCATATTTCTCCAGGTCCAGATCAGAAATGCCTCCTGCGTCCATTGCGAGACCAGCAGGAGTTTAAACACGGAGCGTTTTACCGCAGCGGGATTAGATTAGAATCTAGATGATGATGACAGCTGAAACACTGCTGCTTTACTCCATCACACGCGCTCGAACAACTCTATAGAGGGCATTTAGTTCATCTTTACAAGCCGTAAAGCGAATAATAAAGTTTATTTTTCCAAAGATACGCCGACCGTGTCCGAATCTCGCTTTGGCTAGCTGGCTAATTAGTTAGCAGATTAGCGTGTTTGTAACCCAAGCTATCTATATCAATATTTACGGCAGAATATTGTCTAACAATCCCGTGCAGATGTATTTAAGACTCTTCGTAAGTTTGTTCGCATTCACAGCTGGATTACAGACGAGACAAACATCGCTATTTTGTGATGAAAATTCTCGGTTTGGTTCCAGAAAATTCACTGTGAAGATGCGCGACAACAACGCGTCTCTAAGCAACGCTTGGACCCATAAAGGGCCTGCTGGAAAGCGTCGGGCTGTCTTTGAAGGTGCCTGTTTATTTTGTCTTTTTAATTTTAAAGTACTTTATTCTAATGATTGCTCTAAACGTAATACAACTAGAGTGGCAGAAAGGAAATACTGGTATTACTGATAATAATAATAATAAAAATACAAAATAAAATGGGATATAGAAGAATACATTACATTAAGCAATAACTTATTATTATATTAGTGCTGTCAAATAGATTAATCGCGATTAATCGCATCCAAAATAAAAGTTTGTGTTTACAAAATATATTTGTGTGTTTATATGTATATATAAATACACACACATACATATATATATTTAAGGAATATTTACATGTATACATATATACATATTTATATATGATTTATATTATACATATATATATATATATATATATATTACATATATTTCTTAAATATATACATGTATGTTTGTGTTATTAATTTATATGCATATAAATATACAAAGTACACACACATATATTATGTAAACACAAACTTTTATGTTGCATGCGATTAATGGCGATTAATCAATTTGACAGCACTAAATTTTAAACATTATTTTTCAAAATTATCATTAATTTCTGTAGGTGTAAACTTTGACCTATATTTGTGCTTTCCAGGAAACAAATCCAAGCTACAATACCCAGAATGTCTTCTTTGACAAACTGCCTGTCAGTAATATCAAACACAATAATCGTACTTTTTTTGAGTGTGAGAAAGCAGCAGCACGTTACAGAATGTTGTCTTGGTCACATTCTTGTCATGGGAATACACAGAACAGAACAGAAAAACTGGTATATAGAGATCTGCTTGTTAGACAGTATGATAGAAAAGGTTTTTTCTTCATTCCCACTGAGGTCAGTGAGTACATGACTAGATTGAAATAAAAAAGCTAAAGAACAGAATGAATCCAGATGGTTCTTACAGTCTATACAATAGCATGAACATGCATCCTTCGTATTAAAAGTAATAATAATAATAATAAGTCCATTAACCACAATTTTAGTTAACAAGACTAAACTAAATTAACTCAACTATATTTAAATCTATTTTAAAAAGCAGAAATAAAGCCAAACAAATAAATAAGTTGGAGTACTATAAAATTACTAAAACTGAAATTAAAGTAAATTTAAGTCATACAGAAATATTAAAATTTTAATTAAAATAAAATATATATTATTTATAATATTTATATAAATATAAAAGTTAATAAAACTGACAAAAGAAAAAACAAAAACTACTATAAAAACTGAAAATATAAAAATATGTCAAAATATTCATTCCTAAATACTATAAAAGAATTTAAATTAT
>NW_015627890.1:3237318-3240634 GCF_001515625.1 Sinocyclocheilus rhinocerous | reverse complement strand
TATATATGTGTGTGTGTGTGTGTGTGTGTGAACTAGTTTTGTTCCTTATTATATATATATATATATATATATATAATTTTTATTTATGTTGACACCAGCACCAAGTTATAGCTTATAAGCTCCACCCTGATTTGCAGGTGTCTGGGATGTAAACACAGTTGAGAGACACTCTTGTGCTCTTTGACAGCTGGACCAGGCATACAAAGAGAGTCAGAGAGACATAACTAATTAAAACATTTAATTGCATAGGTGGCAAAATGGCCTGTAGACTGTCCCTTACAGAGGAGGATTTCTATTGCCCCATCTGCTATGACATCTTCAGGGATCCCATTCTCCTACCCTGCTCTCACAGCATCTGTAACAGCTGCGTGAAAACCTTCTGGAATCGGCGAGGAACTCAAGAGTGTCCCATCTGCAGAACTGTGTCCTCCAACCCTAACCCACCCATAAACATCGTGCTGAGAAACATGTGTGATCTGATGAGAGAAACAACAACTCAGGAGCCTCCTGTAGAGACGGTGGAGTTCTGTAGTCTTCATGGGGAACCTCTTACTTTCTTCTGCACTGAAGATCAAGAACTAGTTTGTGGGAAATGCAGAAATGCCAAATCGCATAAGAACCACCACATCCGTTCAACAGCAGACGCGTCACAGGAACTCAGGGTAAGAGCTCAGAGTGTCAGATGGTATGGAAACACAGTTTTTAACAGTCAATTGCTTGGTTGAAATGACCGGCTTGCGGTTTCACTGATTGTTGGTGTCAGATTTAATGGACTAGAAATGGGTGAGATATGATAGCTGTCTTGTCAAACAGGTCTTAGCACACTAATGGCCCTTATATGACACACATCTCAAACTCACAAAAACAAAAGTTTCGTGGGAACTACACTGATAAGTCAAATATAAGCTGGACACTGCTGATCCTTTTTGGATATGGTTTGTAACAAACAACTCATCATCAACAATCATCATGCTAAAACATCTAAGCATCATAGGCTGAAGTGAGCACAAAAATAAAACAAATTACATATATGTGTGTGTGTGTTATATAGAAATATTTTTTAAAATACTAATAAAAATTACAAAAGCACAATTTTTTTTTATTAAAACTGAACATAAAAGTTAATAAAAAATAGTAATATTATATATGGTAATAGTATTTATATATGATAATAATATTCTATATGTCCAATATTACAAATATCCCTACCCTGAAACAGCCTAGTTTAACCTAGATTTTAGTTTTAAAAAAATTTAAAAATAAAAATAAAAAAGTGACAACTCGCCCCAACTTTATTTGTCTCACATCTCTTTCTAACATTTGTTAGCAAGAGCTCCAGCTGAAACTAAAGGCCTTTCTGGAGAAACTCAGAGTCTACGAACGAATTAAACAGTCCTGGGATGAAACAGCAGAGTATATTAAAGTGAGTACCGGGAGGATATTTCAACATTAAAACAGTTTAACTATCGTATGGATATCGCAGCCTGAATTTGCTGATATTTTGTGCTTAGAAGCAGAGCCAACACACCGAGACCCAAATTAAAGAGGCGTTTGACAAGCTTCACCAGTTTCTAGAAACTGAAGAGGCAGCCAGGACGACTGCGCTGAAGAAAGAAGAGGAGCAGAAGAGTGAGATAATTAAGAAGAAGATTGAGGAGATTAGATCAGGGATGTTATCTCTCTCACACATTATTGAGTCTATCGAAGATCAACTGAGAAGGAATGACTTCACATTTCTTGTGGTAAGAAGCACTTGGCTTTTTCAACATTGATGATAAGTATTGTTTCTTGAGCAGCAAATCAGCATATTAAAATGATTTCTAAAGCATCACGTGCACAATTACCTTTGAAAATGTATTCAAATAGAAAACAGTTATTTTGAATTGTAATAGTATTTCATAATATTACTGTTTTATTGTATTTTTGGTCAAATAAATGCAGTTTTAGTAGATTTTCTGATCACATAATATAGATTAATCTTTGTTTTTATCTACATTATTTCTAGAACGTCAAGGCTACAACTGAAAGGTACGATTTTTTTCCCCCTCAAACTTCTGGTGAAACCAAACCCATATCAGTATTGACTATTAAATGTTGTTTCAGAACAAAGTGTACACTGCGGGATCAGACCAGACCTTCAGGAATGCTCATCAATGTAGCAAAACATGTGGGTAACGTAACCTTTGACGTATCCAAGAAACTACAAGCCAACGTCCGATACAGTGAGTACTGTGCAGATCAAATAATCATCTGTGCTATTAGCCATTCACACAGAGATGCAGAATGTGTTTTTGCTTTGAAAAACTGCAGACGTGGAATCAGAATGCGAGATATAAACTCTGAATTCTGAGAAAAAAAGTCAGTATTGTAAGACATAAACTTGCCCCTTAGTTACTGTTGTTAAGTCCGACAAGCCATGGCACTCTCACACCACACATGATGTTCTCACGCAGTGAAAAATATATCGTGGAGCAAAGAACTGACAGACAAGACACAGCAGGTTACTTTTGGTGTGAAAAATTTCTGCTTTCAAATTGTACATTTTTTTTAAGAAATTCAAACAATAGCATTTTGTGGCTCTTTAATGTGTTGTGACAGATCGCAGTAGCACCTCAGTTGAAGCGGCACGTGAACCGATCTTCCTCTTTACTAGTTATAGCACGAAATAAACATGAACGAACATCTGAAGGGATTTTGTTTCAACCATGGCATCAATGCACACCATTTTTCAAGTTCAAGTCCACTGACATGTATCTACTGTCTGGCTTTGTTTGTTGGACAAAATGGCAGATTTGGCGTTATGATTGGTCAGATCACCTGTCAAACTCTGGCGAAGACTCAATTGCAAGAAAAAAAAGTCAAAAATGTGAAAAGGGCAAAATTACCTTTTTACAATTTTTTATTGATGGCCAGAACTGAGACGTACATTTAGAATTCAGAGGAAAATAGTCAGAATTGTGAGATGTAAACTCAGAATTCTGAGGGGAAAAAAAGTCAGGATATAAACTTATAATCTTGCAAGTCTGAGAAGAAAAAGTCAGAATTACAAGATTTGACTTTACTTAGAATTGGGAGTTTATTCTGAGTTTATCGCAAAGAGAAAAAGAAAGAGAGAAAGGAGGTCAGAATAGTCACAAATAAAAAGTCGCAATTACCTTATTTTTTTATTCCATGGTGGAAATGGGCTTCCATAGTTCTAAAAATGGTTAAAATTCAAAAAAAAAAAAAAAAAGTTTGTCGAGACTTTGCGTTTTTTCCCCCACTCCACTGCCAGCTTCTCGCATTTTACAAAGCAAAATGCATTGTGTGTGTGTGT
>NW_015627890.1:3188482-3235504 GCF_001515625.1 Sinocyclocheilus rhinocerous | reverse complement strand
CTTCATGGGGAACCTCTTACTTTCTTCTGCACTGAAGATCAAGAACTAGTTTGTGGGAAATGCAGAAATGCCAAATCGCATAAGAACCACCACATCCGTTCAACAGCAGACGCGTCACAGGAACTCAGGGTAAGAGCTCAGAGTGTCAGATGGTATGGAAACACAGTTTTTAACAGTCAATTGCTTGGTTGAAATGACCGGCTTGCGGTTTCACTGATTGTTGGTGTCAGATTTAATGGACTAGAAATGGGTGAGATATGATAGCTGTCTTGTCAAACAGGTCTTAGCACACTAATGGCCCTTATATGACACACATCTCAAACTCACAAAAACAAAGTTTCGTGGGAACTACGCTGATAAGTCAAATATAAGCTGGACACTGCTGATCCTTTTTGGATATGGTTTGTAACAAACAACTCATCATCAACAATCATCATGCTAAAACATCTGAGCATCATAGGCTGAAGTGAGCACAAAAATAAAACAAATTACATATATGTGTGTGTGTGTTATATAGAAATATTTTTTAAAATACTAATAAAAATTACAAAAGCACAATTTTTTTTTATTAAAACTGAACATAAAAGTTAATAAAAAATAGTAATGGTAATAGTGGTAATAGTATTTATATATGATAATAGTATATAAATAATAAAAAATAACAAATATTCTATATGTCCAATATTACAAATATCCCTACCCTGAAACAGCCTAGTTTAACCTAGATTTTAGTTTAAAAAATTTTTTAAAATAAAAATAAAAAAGTGACAACTTGCCCCAACTTTATTTGTCTCACATCTCTTTCTAACATTTGTTAGCAAGAGCTCCAGCTGAAACTAAAGGCCTTTCTGGAGAAACTCAGAGTCTACGAACGAATTAAACAGTCCTGGGATGAAACAGCAGAGTATATTAAAGTGAGTACCGGGAGGATATTTCAACATTAAAACAGTTTAACTATCGTATGGATATTGCAGCCTGAATTTGCTGATATTTTGTGCTTAGAAGCAGAGCCAACACACCGAGACCCAAATTAAAGAGGCGTTTGACAAGCTTCACCAGTTTCTAGAAACTGAAGAGGCAGCCAGGACGACTGCGCTGAAGAAAGAAGAGGAGCAGAAGAGTGAGATAATTAAGAAGAAGATTGAGGAGATTAGATCAGGGATGTTATCTCTCTCACACATTATTGAGTCTATCGAAGATCAACTGAGAAGGAATGACTTCACATTTCTTGTGGTAAGAAGCACTTGGCTTTTTCAACATTGATGATAAGTATTGTTTCTTGAGCAGCAAATCAGCATATTAAAATGATTTCTAAAGCATCACGTGCACGATTACCTTTGAAAATGTATTCAAATAGAAAACAGTTATTTTGAATTGTAATAGTATTTCATAATATTACTGTTTTATTGTATTTTTGGTCAAATAAATGCAGTTTTAGTAGATTTTCTGATCACATAATATAGATTAATCTTTGTTTTTATCTACATTATTTCTAGAACGTCAAGGCTACAACTGAAAGGTAAGATTTTTTTCCCCCTCAAACTTCTGGTGAAACCAAACCCATATCAGTATTGACTATTAAATGTTGTTTCAGAACAAAGTGTACACTGCGGGATCAGACCAGACCTTCAGGAATGCTCATCAATGTAGCAAAACATGTGGGTAACGTAACCTTTGACGTATCCAAGAAACTACAAGCCAACGTCCGATACAGTGAGTACTGTGCAGATCAAATAATCATCTGTGCTATTAGCCATTCACACAGAGATGCAGAATGTGTTTTTGCTTTGAAAAACTGCAGACGTGGAATCAGAATGCGAGATATAAACTCTGAATTCTGAGAAAAAAAGTCAGTATTGTAAGACATAAACTTGCCCCTTAGTTACTGTTGTTAAGTCCGACAAGCCATGGCACTCTCACACCACACATGATGTTCTCACGCAGTGAAAAATATATCGTGGAGCAAAGAACTGACAGACAAGACACAGCAGGTTACTTTTGGTGTGAAAAATTTCTGCTTTCAAATTGTACATTTTTTTTAAGAAATTCAAACAATAGCATTTTGTGGCTCTTTAATGTGTTGTGACAGATCGCAGTAGCACCTCAGTTGAAGCGGCACGTGAACCGATCTTCCTCTTTACTAGTTATAGCACGAAATAAACATGAACGAACATCTGAAGGGATTTTGTTTCAACCATGGCATCAATGCACACCATTTTTCAAGTTCAAGTCCACTGACATGTATCTACTGTCTGGCTTTGTTTGTTGGACAAAATGGCAGATTTGGCGTTATGATTGGTCAGATCACCTGTCAAACTCTGGCGAAGACTCAATTGCAAGAAAAAAAAGTCAAAAATGTGAAAAGGGCAAAATTACCTTTTTAAATTTTTTTATTGATGGCCAGAACTGAGACGTACATTTAGAATTCAGAGGAAAATAGTCAGAATTGTGAGATGTAAACTCAGAATTCTGAGGGGAAAAAAAGTCAGGATATAAACTTATAATCTTGCAAGTCTGAGAAGAAAAAGTCAGAATTACAAGATTTGACTTTACTTAGAATTGGGAGTTTATTCTGAGTTTATCGCAAAGAGAAAAAGAAAGAGAGAAAGGAGGTCAGAATAGTCACAAATAAAAAGTCGCAATTACCTTATTTTTTTATTCCATGGTGGAAATGGGCTTCCATAGTTCTAAAAATGGTTAAAATTCAAAAAAAAAAAAAAAAAGTTTGTCGAGACTTTGCGTTTTTTCCCCCACTCCACTGCCAGCTTCTCGCATTTTACAAAGCAAAATGCATTGTGTGTGTGTGTGTCTTAAAAGTAATCTCTTTCTCTCCAGCCCCAGTAACCTTTGACTCCAACACCGCCCATCCTTATCTGAACGTGTCGGATGATCTGACCAGTATAACTTACACTGACGAGCACTTCCAACAGCTTCCAGCAAACCCAGAGAGATTCGACGGCTACACAAGCATTCTAGGTTCTGAGGGCTTTAACTCGGGGACTCACTGCTGGGACATCGAGGTGGGCGACAGCACAGCCTGGGCCGTGGGAGTGATCACAGAGTCCGCGTACAAACACAGACAGACCCCCTCCAAAACGGGCTTGTGGTATGTGGGCTTCTGCAACGGTAAATATGGGAAAGGCTATTCTCCAGAGATCCTCACCCTTCTACGGGTCACCCAGAGAATTCAGAGGATCAGGGTGCAGCTGGACTGGGACAAGGGCAAAGTCACATTCACTGACTCAGCTCGTAATATCGGCCTGCATGTGTTTAAACACACGTTCACTGAGAGAGTGTTCCCTTACTTTTATAGTCACTGTATGCAACATCCAATGAGGATCATACCGATAAAGACAACTGTGGAAACACACATTTAGAGCCAATACCACTTTTAAGCTGGTGAAGTTAAACTGATAGGTTAACTATGATATCAATAATACAGCAATATAAAATCATCCTAAGGAGACAGTAGCAAGTACAGTACTGCAGTAAAAAGTTACTGCTTGACTACAAATGTTCAATCCACTTACGCCACAAAAAATAAACCAGAATCATTGTTGTGTTTGAGTAAAGAATGCTTAAAAGATTTACCTGACAAACTATATTGTTTGAAGTAAGATAAGTATAAGTTTTTCCAGAGAAAGTGTATTTTATTAAGAAAGACTCAATAAATGTATTATGGCATGAACCAGAAAAACACTTCTATAGAAAGACTAAAAATAGAACGTAATAATGAACTACTGCACTATCAATGTAAATATTGTTCCTGAATTGTCTGCTTTGGTTTGAGCCAAGCTTAAATTTTCAGATGCTGTTGTATGACTGAAGTGCAAAGTAACAATAATAAAATGACAACAATAAAGTATTTTGATTCAAAGATTTACTTTCTTTCTTGATTTACACAGTAATCATCAGTGCTGTTTGTCAATTCTATGCCATTCCAAAACTTAGTGACCAGACATGCAAAAATTCAGCTTTGCCATCACAGAAATAAATCACATTTTAAAATATATTAAAACAGAACACTTATTGTAATAATATTTTCACAACATTACTGTTTTTACCGTATTTTTGATCAAATGGATGCAGCCTTGGTAAACGTAAGAGAATTTATATATTGTATAACTAGTTTTTAATGGCTGCCAATTCTATTTTATTTTTTGGGAATAACCTCCGTGTATGGATTGTAGAGTTGGGGTATTTGGACTCCAACTGCAATTATGGCCGAACATGGACTCGAACTTGGTTAAGGATTTGGAATAAACTCCGACTCGATAAGGTGGAGTCAGACCCAGCACTAGTAGATTGTGTCTGTTAAAACGCTAGTCTAGGTAGACTTGGTTATCTTGGTTTTGGAATGGAGCTTATTTCTCATATTGTGGCAACAGCACAAATATGCATCTTGGAGCCTTTTTTACTGAAACACTATTAAATTCAAGTTATGTTTTAGCAATATTAAGACCTGATATGGGAGACTGTAGCTTGTTTAACAGAATTCACTAGGACAGCATTGACCCGTTTAATCAGCCCCATCCACAATTATGGGAGCGATGTACTCCGAGTGACGAATTCCAAAGGAATAGCTGGGAGCTTTGGTTCCTGTGAAAGTAACCTGTGGAGAGAAACAATCGGAATCATTTTAGTATACTAGTTCTCGTTATTTTAACAGTAGTTTCAGTAGACAGCATTGCAAAGCTAAAAACTACAGTTCCCAAGTTTGGTGTTGGGAAGTGGTTTTTTTTTTATTATTATGTTTTTGTAGTCTCCTATGCTCCCCAAAGCTGCATTTGACCAAAAATACAACTTAAAAAAATAAATAAATAAAAGTTATAGTAATATATTTTAAAATGTTACATATTCCTGTGATGCAAAGCTAAATTTTCAGCATCATTACTCCAGTCTTCAGCGTCACGTGATCCTTCAGAAATCATTCTAATATGCCGATTTGGTGCTCAAGAAACATTTCTTATTATCAATGTTAAACTTTTATTGGAAATAGATGTCATTTGTAACACCATTAATGTCTCCACTTCTCACTTTTGATCAATTTAATGCATTCTTGCCGAATAACCATTAACTTAAACTTGTTACAGCACTTACATCCTATTGCTCCTTTGTTTGTTTAATTGCTTCTATTGTAAGTCGCTTTGGATACTAAATGTAAAGGTACAGACCCTTTCTGGATGGTGGGATCCAGGTCCGGGTTTCTTTGTAATGTCTCCAGGCGTGAAGTTGCGTCCGGTGATGCTGTACAGAGGGGCCTTGTGTTTGTACACGCATGAATCCACCACTTGGTAGGTCCCTGGGCCTGGAGTCTGAGAAAACAAACATCTTTGCAAAGTACATACAAAGAGGTAAATACTGTAAAATGAGGCGTCCACACCTTCCGTAGATCTTCATGGAAGCTGCCGATAGCACTACGACCACCGAAGGAGACGTTTGGGGCAGATGCTTTATTCACAACTCTTGGCCCCAATACTGGGGGAAGCATGTACGCAGCTGGACCTGGAGACAAGATAATGCATGAAAGTCACAGGAAATGGACCTGTTCCAGTAGTGTTGCTGTGTAGATCTGTGGGAATCTACCTGGTGTTTGATCATTACGGAACAGTTTAGTCCTTGCAGACAGAGAGAACGCAGGGGCCAAGTAATAGGTGGTCTTTGCTGCATTTTCAGGGGAGTAACTTCCTGAAAGAATAACCAAAAGCCAGCTTAACTTTACTCTGTTCTGCCAAGTACTACATTTCAGCACAGCTACAAAGCTTGTGTTTTTGTTGTGTAAAAGACCTGGGCCAGGAGTCTGGAAGGGCTGAATATCCTTGGGTCGGCCATAGACAGAGTACGCAGGGGTTCCATCCCGACCCACCCTGGTGATGTTGGAGGGAACAAGGTAACCAGGACCTGGGGAAGAGTTGGCCTGTAAGCCATGATGACGTGTGCCGAAGCTAAACGCTGGGCCTTTCTGCATCCGCGGGTCATGGTTGTTCATTCCTGTGTAGTGCACAGAAATGCCTCAAAATCACAGCAGGGCAATGGTTTATCACTTAAAAATAACATTTAGAAATGGTTACAGGTCCTCCGAATTGAAACTTTGTCTTTCTTCTTACAGGTCTTTCCAGAGTGCACAAGGGAATCCAGGAAGGAAGGAGAATATATCACACAGGTAATAATGACTAGCAGTCCTAGTCATGAGATCAGACAAGGCCTGTGTGTGGTGCTGGCTTTTATAGAGAGTTGATGAGGATGATGGCAGACAGATCTGGTGATTGTGAAGTGTGTGCAGGTGATAGCCAAGGAGGATTGTGGGAGATGTAGTGTGCAGAGGTGATAGGCAAGGTGACTGGTGATCCTGACACTGGATGTATTTATTGTAAATTTTGTATGCATGAACCTACTAAATATATTGGGGACATTTTGTGTCCAGAAGTGAGCTAACCTTTTTGGGGACTTCATCATTTGTAACAGTATAAAAAAGTAAGACAAAAAATGTTTTAGAAACTGTGAAACATGTAAAACGTTTTCTCTTAGGGTCAGGGTGTGGATTAGGTTATTGCATTTGTAAATAGCTGTATATAAAAACAGTAGAATCTATGCAATGTGCCCATTTGTGTGTGTGTGGGTGTGTGTGTGTGTGTGTGTGTGTGTGTGTGTGTTTGTGTGTGTGTACCTGTTTAGCTATACTTGTGAGGGCCAAATATCCGCACTTATAGTGAAATATATGACAAACAACAAGTGGGGACATTTTACATGGTTTCACTAGTTAAAAAGACTCACAAAATAATGTTGATATTTTTAAATCTGGTGATTCGCAAAGATTTCTGTGAGGGTTAACTTTATGGGTAGGGATCCGGTCAGGTTAGGCTATATATCATTAACCTGATATTAAAAACCATTGGAAGTCTATAAGATGTCTTCAATAATATAGTGAATCAAATGTGACCCTGGACCACAAAACCAGTCATAAGGGTCAATTTATGATAGGATAATATTTTGGCCGAGATACAACTATTTGAAAATCTGGAATCTGAGGGTGCAAAAAAATCTAAATATTGAGAAAATCGCCTTTAAAGTTGTCCAAATGAAGTTCTTAGCAATGCATATTACTAATCAAAAATTAAGTTTTAATATATTTACAGTAGGAAATTTACAAAATATCTTCATGGAACATGATCTTTACTTAATATCCTAATGATTTTTGGCATAAAAGAAAAATCAATAATTTTGACCCATACAATATTTTTGCTACAAATATACCCCAGCGACTTAAGACTGGTTTTGTGGTCCAGGGTCACAAATGTGTGTGTGTGTGTGTGTGTACCAGTTGCCCCTGGCAGAGCATATGTTGGCCCTGGACTGTTATACAGTGCAGCGATGGGGCCCCTTGGCCTGTTGGGCCTCCATGGACCCACCCATACTTCCACAGGTGACATGATGTCTGTTGGAAAAACAGATTTTTTTTTTTACATAATTACTAAAACTACTTGTAAATTAATAATAATAAAAACTTGAAAAAGTGTTAAAATAATAACACATTAATATCAATCAGCATTTTATGATGCAATGTAGCCTTTAACTTCACTACCCTTACAGATAAGTAGTAGGCTATGGTAGTTTTCTGGAAGTGATGACAGGTACTAACACGTTACCATGACACTTTTTGCTAGTGTAGGCAGCTGCAAAACACTTAATTTGCATTTAGTCTCATTTAATTTTAATTTAATTTTAATGAAATTATCATACAGCTCCGTAACTGGTAACTGTTGGGAGATAGCTATGTTTTCTGTAGCAAAAAGCATAAATATAAACAGCAAACGAAGGAAACGAAATAGCAACTTACCGTAAGTGCGAGATATTAAAAAGTGCGTGAATTTAATAGACTTTTCGATCTCCAGGTGAGTTTGAAAGAAATGCTCTTTTAAAACTTGATGTAATATTATCTCTTAGATTGTGTTCAGTGCGTTGATGATTTTTAGATGTGAAACGATAAAAAGTAACTTAAAACGACAAAATTACGATGCTGACTTACAATATCTGCACAAAACTATATTATTGACATACAAAGGTAAAATAATGTAATAAATGTAGTAGCTCGTGAAGAGCTCTAATCAAACTCTCATCTGCTGCGGCTGTTTTTGATTGTTTAGAATTGTTTCTTTTGAATCTCTATGACGCCGTCTCCATGGAGATTCTTTGATGTCATTTTGAGTGACATTCCAGTGGCTCTACATGCAAATCCAGCTTAATCCGTGCAGTACAGTTAATTATTTGACAAATTAAGGTATAACTAAATTCAACAAGTGCTCTCCTTAGAGATATTTCAAATGATAGTTTAATACACACATACTGCATTAGGTTCCTCTGTCTTTAGACCGGATTACACTACTTTAAAACACTTATAAAACACATTCAACAATGTTTCAAAGTAACAACCATTAGGCTATATACTAAAAACATATCTAAAGTAAATCAGTCAACACTTAATTAGTAAATAAATAAAAAATATTAAAATGAGATGTTTAAGAAATCACAATATATTAGTTTAGAAAGAAGAGAGAACATTTTCTCGAATATACTTTATTATATTTATATTTTCCCATTTGATTTTTGTATTTTGTCTTAGTTTTGTAAAATGTTGTTTGGAAAAATGTATGGAAAACCAATGATGAATTTGAAAATATTTTATGTAAGCCTACTATATATTATGTGATGTGACACTTCCAAAGAAAAAAATGTAAATAAATAAATTTTAAAGCTAAACATTTCACAAAAAAATATATGTTTTAATTGATACCGCAGTACTCTTTTAAAAAAAGACAAAAATGGCTAGAACAGTTCATTTTGCAGACACCCCTTGGTTTGATATTTTCTTAACTAATGCAAAAACATTCAGACAGTTTTATACATGATATAATAAGTGTTTAAATATTTAGGAGGAGTAATGTGCACATTGAAATAGAAATCAATAACTCGATCAGTCATTCAATTATACCATCAAACAATGGTTCTTTCTATAGATATCTTTACTGGTTTCATTAGTTTAACCACTGCTCCTAGCACTTTGATGGTGTTGTAGTATTTGGGTAGTGGTTGTGTAGGTACTGCTCTCTCATTGTAGCTCTGAGGACCCGGAACAAAATGTTGTTTCTCTCTATTTCCTCTGGATGGCGCTGTTGTAATACAAAATCATGCAAAAGTGACTTTAAAATACTTCTATTATTTGATTACTATCTCTTTATTTGGGAAAATTAGTAAATGTACACACACACTTACTCTTGTTAAAGCTCGAATGAGCCTCTGTAGTATAGCATGTTCAAACTGAGGACATTGAACCGCCACATGACCCACACAGTCCAGCAAACAGCAGATGGTGTGCCGCTGACACTAAAACAACACAGAATTATAACCACATGAAGCTGTACATTGTTGTACAAGTTGTAAATACTGGAATATGGAAAATACTATTTCAATTCTTCTTTCAGTGTATAAGATGTGAAATATGTCATATGTGTGATGCACACAAAAAAGGTGTAAGAGAAATGTAAGCAATTTTAAAACTTGTTAAATAGCCATTTCTAGGGGTTTTATGCTTACAAAATGTATTCACAAATTGTACATAATACAGTTCAACATCAAACCATGTGTTGTAGTGTGTTCTGTCACAATGAGTTCAGACTTTCACCTTTTGCAGTGAAATAAGGGGGTTTTGCGCAGGCCAGGTTGAGGTCAGCCTCTCTATGTCATCTTTATTGAGAACAGGATCCTGTTACGATAAAGCGCAACAGCTAAAACACTGCATACGAAACAATGAGAAAAACCTTTCTTAAAAGTATAGTTTTTAACAGTTCTTAAGCATGTTATGTTTATGTCTTGTTTTCCAGAATCTATTACTTGCATCATATTGTGTCATAACTAACATATGGTGACCACTGACCTTTAGTTTTTCCAGCCAGATCCATAACAGTGTGCTCAGAACATCTGGATCTGTTTCCATGACAAGTGTAGCCCAGCCACATTCACTCAAGTTGAGCTCATCCCGGGGAGAATTAAAACAGGGTCAAATCTCTTACATTAACACAGCATTCACTGACTGAACTCTGTTACTTGGCTGAACCTGGGATAAAACAAAATGATATAGAAATTATGAATATCTTTTGGTTACTTAGAAAGTAAGAAATTTGTAAAATATGTAAAAAAAATTTAAAATTAGAATACAGAATACAACAAACAAACTTTTAACAAAACAATAATGGTAAAGTCATGCAGACAGAATAAGGAGACTGCTAGATAAATACGATAAAATGTAAAAGCCAATATGGTTATCTGAGCGATTTTAAAGCAACAAAAAAATAAAATAATAAATTTTAAAAAATAAATGAAAAAAATACAGATTATGTAACATGATAAATACCATGATAAGCATTGCTCTGTATAGACTATTATATCTGTACAGTACATGCAATCATATGACCAATGAAGTGAACCTTGAAAATATGATCATGCTTTGTATGGTGAAAATAATGTGTTACTGGACCAAAACTTTTTGTCAGTCTTGAAACTAAAAAGGGTGTGGATCCAGGAACATATTCTACTTGTCAAAATCAAGTCAAACATGCTTTACCTGCAAAACCACTGCTTTTTTCAATACAGTGTCAAGTGGAAGGCACTGTTGCGCCATTGCTTCAGCGACGGCTCTTGATAATGATGATTGAACTGATGTATGATACTCCAGCCGTAGCTTAAATTAAAACATCCACAACATTTGCACAAATTAGAGGTAATACAAAATAAAAGTTCTCAAAACCCTTCAGGTAGTGATGTAAGATGCAGAAAAAAATGGTGGATGTTTTATTTGATCTCACACTGACCTCGGTGTTTGAGCTGTACTTTAGGTAAGCTTGAGGTTTCTTAGTTGTGCATTTCGTCTTCTTGTTCACCGTCTCATTATGTGAGTGAGGAGCTGATGGTGGATAGGGGCTGCATCTCTCCGTCCCATTGCACTGGTCTGCCATCGGGGTGTGAGGACTCTTTTGGGATTCTGTTGGGATTCTCTGATCTTTTGATGGACCGATTTCTCCATTGCTTAATTTATGGTGTCCACCAGATTTAGGAGAGTAGCGTGACAACATAAAATCCTGGGAGAAACAACAGGATTTCATATGTCATTGTTATGCAGTTTCATAAACTGTGTATGTATATATACTGTATATATACAATTTAGAATGTTATGTTTTTTAATATAAATAAAGGAGGGAAGAGGGAAGGGAAGTATATATTTTTATATATATTATGGTAATGAGAAGTAGGAGTGGCACAATGCAAATATCTTTATATTTTCATATATATATATATATATACTCAAAAATTAAAATACTAGTCCAAAAACAAATGAAGCTTTGAGGCTGAAATCCAGTATTGGAGATAATACGGGTGGACTCAATCCTAAATTGATGCATCTGATTAATTCCACTTTATTTGTGTTTCAGAATATATTTATTTAGTAAAACTTTATAATATGGTCCTACATTAGTTAATGCATTAACTAACATTAACTTACAATGAGCAAAACATTTGTTACAGCATTAAACTTTTTTAGAAAATTACTTTATAAAAATACAACTGTTAAATGTTAGTTCATATCGGGTCCATTATAATATTAATATTTAACATATTAGTAAATGTTGAAATCAGTATTGACAAAGATTAATAAATGTATTAGAATTATTTCCATTGTTAGTTCATGTTAACTAATATAGTTAACTAATTTTAACAAATGGCACCTTATTGTGAAGTGTTACCATTTATTTTTATTTTCTACAATGTCAAAATACAGCAGATTTGCTGAAAACTGATTGGTTCTCACCTCAATGATAGTAATCTTGCTGAGATCTGACTCGCTGTAGCTTCGCTTGTTTAGAAGGACATCTCTCTTCCTCTTCAAGAACCCAAATGGCTCGTCCCAGGACTCGCAGGAGTACGCTCTGCATGAGCCTCTCCTTTCCTTCAAAGCAGGCAGGTTTCTCTTCAGAAGTGTCACCTTCACTGCCTTCTTCAGAGCCAAAATGTTCAGCCTCTTCTCCAGTTCTCTCTGGACCTCTGGAGGACTGGGAGCCCCCTGGGTGAGAGTGATCAGCATGCTGCAGAGGACGTGCAGGATGTTGGGTGTGTGTTTGAGGGTTCGGGCCTCGTCCCCGTGCAGCAGAAGGACCTGACGCAGGAGATACTGCCTGAGACTGAAGGAGGAACCGTGGCGCATGTTCAGACATGGGTATTGGGCCAGCTGAGAGCCCACCAGCTGCGCAAAATCAAACACCAGATTGATCTGGGATCGCGTCTGGATTGAGCGAGGCCTTTTGATCCGAACATAGTGGACAGCTTCACTAGCGCTGATTCGACAGGTGTAGACCAGATAACATGCGATAAGAACACCTGTAACGCAGGGCAGATATTAAGGACTTCACTCAAATAGTATATCACTAAATTTACACTTAAAGTAATAATGCATGAGTTGCAACTTGCCTGTCCTTCCCAGTCCAGCATGGCAATGAACAGCCACCTTTCCTTCCTGCACAGAGAAGGCCAAAACCTTCACGGCATCCAACATCCCCTCCAGAGATGACACACCAAAATCAGACATCCCAAAATTATAGAAGTAAACTGTCAGACAAAAAGGAACATGATTCAATAATTCACTAGTTAATTTATTGCTGAACATTCAGGTATATTTAACCTCAACATAAAAAGAGAAAGAAAAAAAGAAAGAAAAGAAATTGTATTTTGCATGGCATGGAGAAAAAGACCATTCATATTTGTAGGACCAATACATATATGTTTCCATTGTGACATAATAATATATATTAAATATGATAATATATACAAAGTATAGATTTATTTAAAAGAAATTAACTTGTATTCATAAGGATGCATTAAATTGTTCAAAATTGACAGAAAAAAATCATATTTTAAATAAATGCTGTTTTTTACTTTCTATTCACCAAAGAATCCTCAAAGAAAATGTATCACAGTTTCCACAAAAATATGAAGCAGCACAACTGTTTTCAACAGTTGATGATAAAAATAAATGTTTCTTGAGCAGCAAACCAGCATATTAGAATGATTTCTGAAGGATCATGTGACACTGAAGACTGGAGTAATGATGCTGAAAATCCAGCTTTGCATCACAGGAATAAATTACATTCTAAAATACAGTAAAAGCTTAAGCAAAACATTAATAAACCTGACTAACCCCAGACTTTTGAACAGTAGTGTATTTAAAACTTGATTTGGAAATGAGAGTTAGGAATGACACAATGCAAAACATCTTCAATTTCTTATATCATGTTTCAAAGTATTATTCATTTTCTTTTATTAGGTTTTTTATTCTAGGGTGTAATATGAAACAGACATGTGCTTGATAGATTTTGCAAGAGGTTCACACTATTATTAGAAGTTCAGTTTATGAAAGTTCATGACTTTGGCTCACTTTGGCTGTCCATAAAGATCTGAGGTGAATATGTGAACCCACTGCCAGGGTCCAGAGGAGGGCCGCAGTGAGCATGTTCCCCGGGGAGCTGCATGTTAATGATGGATTTAATGTTCAACCTGAAAGCAAGTAAACAACCGTACACACACATGCACACACTGTCACTTATTAACCAGAAACACCACCCCTCCTTCCCTCACTGCAGAGTGTAAGTAAATATTAAACATCTTTAAACAAAGACTGTATTAAATAACACTCACTGTTTGAACTGCTCTATGATGCAATATCTCTTGATGAGATATGTAGAAGGCCGTGCCAAGGCAATAATGTCATCGGTCACCCTAAATACAAAAGTGATAAACACATGCAGTGAATATATACATGGCTATTTTCATAAGGCAAAGAAACAGGAAAACAATATATTAAACTGTTTTAAAGGAACAGTTTCTCATTCTCACTCACATTCAGTTCACATCTGGGTGAGCGTGATTTGACCAAGTACAACATGTTCCTGGATCAACATCCTTGTTGATCCTGGAACATCATTCCAATCAACCAATCAACCAGTTGAGAGAGAACTTTTCAGGAAATGTCAGTTTTAGGCTTACAATCAGGATTAGGCGCTTCTACACCCTTGTTAATCAGCTATCATTTCCCTCTGATTTTAGGAATAAATTATGGGTAGGTTTAGGTTTAGGGGGGGGGATTAGGTTAAGTCTGTATTTTTGGACAGTAATGTTGATCCAGGATCAACAAAAGATGTTGATCCAGGAACATGTCTTACTTGGCAAAAATCACGGCAACCTCAAATCTGACAGGTTTAATGTCATTGGTTCTCTCACATATTTATTCTTGTTTGTTTGGTGTATCTTCTAACACTAGGCTATATGTCCACATTAATCTGGATAAATTCGAAAACACTTTGAGTTTTGGCCTTTCGTCCACACTCAGACAATGTTTTAGTCCAGCGAAAACAGAGCTTTTTGAAGGCGCTTTCCCAAGTGTGTAAATTTGGAAACGCCGTTTTCACGCTGCAGTTGTGGACTGTGGCAACGGAGGCATTCGAAAATGGTTGTTGTTGTGCGTGCCTGCAATTCACTTAATAATAATGTTGCTAAAAAATAAATGTTGCTTTGCACAATCTTCGAATTACATTCCTGCAAAGAATATTTACTCGTTATTGCTGTACTCGTAATTGGCAGGTGCGTTTTTAGACCATACATAGACTTTATTCAGTAACAGCGCCATCTTTAATTTTTGACAGGAATGAAAACGAGGCTGAGGGAATAAAAAACTGTGCGTTCAATGGATTTTACTTTTGTTTTACAATATACTGATTGTTCAGCTGACGAAACTTATTTCCAAACCCATTAAGCTAAACTTTAAAACTAAAGTTGTAAAAATTACATGACGTAGCCTAAGACCTTTATAGAGTGCGTGCCATACATACTTTTTTAAACAAAAAACTGTGGTAAAATATCTATTTAGGAGTCTTAGACCTTTCCAACGATATATAGTTTGTCATGATTAGATTAGGATTTAATTGTAATATAGTGAAGTAAACTTAGTTAAGAGGTTAATGTTTAAAATGCCACAAACATTTATAGAATTTTTTAATTTGTCACCTGAGATTTCATTTATACCCAGTATTTTTCATTACATTTATAAATGACCAGTGTTGTTATTGTTAACTAAAGCTGAAAAATTAGTTAGTTAAATTAGTTAGTTAAATAAAAATATATTTTTAAAAAACGAATAAAAATGACAAAAGCACATAACAAAATCATTATAACTTCAACTAAAATGAAAACTGAAAATCCTATTTTAAAAAGCCAATTAAAAATATTAATAAATACTATAATAGTATAAAATATACTGAAATTGTCTACATTTTATGGACCATAATTGCTCTAATTTACCCCAAAGTCTTCAAAACATAGCCAAAACATATGCCACCATGGGAAATATTAAACTAGAGATTGGCTCCATCAGGGGAAAAAAAAAACTCACACAAAATATGTTTTTCACAGCATGTAGTACTTTATTTAGGGGGAGTTTATCGTGTAGCTCATTAGAAAGCGATACATTTAGGCAGACGAATGCACAGAAATCCATCTGCATTCATGACATTTCTAAGAACATCATTGTAAAACTAAACAGACCACTTGCTAAGGACCCCCTTGCCACATAACCAAGAAAACAATGAGTGCTCAATAGGATATGAGGGCCTTTGATGTTGTGTCGCATCTATTGGGCTTCATTTCTGGCTAGACCTTTATAGGTCCTTTGATTAGGACCTTGTTCTGTATGAGATCATGTCTCATTATAGGAACGTTACCTATGTTGTATAACTTTTGTTCAACAGCACTGCGATAACACCTGTGCGTGAAATTTAACAGTGTGTCACATTGTGTAGTGTTAGTAAGATATCTGAACCAGTGGATTCAACCTAGTCAGCACAACCTGCAGAACCGGTGTGCCTGTGAACCCTATTCTGGTGAACATGTCATCTTGCTCTGATCACGCTCTCTATGGCTGAGTGGCGTTGACGTGGCATCAAAAAGAGGTAAAAGAACATTTAAAATAAAAAAACAGTGGGCTTTTATCTCTGACCTTGATCCGCTGCTCCAGAAACCTTCTGCTAGTTTTACTGGAGAGCAGTTTGGACCAAGCAGCCATAGTCTGGATGTATCTTTTCAACAAATACACTTGGGCTTCAAAGGGGCATGACCTCCCAGTAAATAAGTGAGCAACATGCATCCATTAGTACATCTTCAAAATGCCCATCCAGCCCATTTTCAGTTTGTATCTTAATGGATTGTTGACTACTGTAGACTTTTGCAGAAACAGTCAGTCCTGCGTTGGAGTCATGTGCGTTGCTCGATGGCACAATGGTGATTGAGGACGATTGTGATCACAGAAAAAACTGGCTCACATCTTCCAACCTCTGGACCAGCAGCTCTGTAAACATCAGGGATCACCTCTCCATGAACATTTCGTTCTTCTCTCCATGGTTTCTTCAGGGTTGCACAAACAGACAAGCAGAGCCATTCTGAAGAAAAGTGATGGTGCTGCCACTGCACAGCGGAAAGGTTGCGAGTTCCATCATTCCCATGGAGGAATCATGGTCTACGTGTCAAGTTTGCCATGGACACACATGGCGTGGGAGGTACTTGGGTTGCGACATTTGTCACAACTGAAGCTGTGTGATTGCTTTGGCTGCTGCTGGCTTGTATCAGCAATTGCACACAGTTTGTTTGATCCAGCGTGCTATTGGGTCTTTCTCAACACTGGCTGCATCAAGGTCTGTAGCAGTTGTCTACCCTTGGCAGCAGACACTTACTCCAGCACCTCCATCATCTTCTTCATCATCGTCGTTGTCACCCCCTTCATCACTCCCCTCGGATAAGATCTGTTGATGGACAAAAACATTGTTGCTCAAATAGATAGACAGTAATAAAATGTTGACTTTATATTTTAACATATTGAGTTAGATTAGGGTCTTTTTGCTTTGACTCAGTTACGTTGAATTTACATAGAATATGTTTTGTTGGCACAATTATGTTTTATTGACCCAGCCACTTTTTTTAAAGTTATGTGAGTTTATCAACTTTAGTTTGAATATCTTTATAAAAGTAAGGTCAGTACCAAAGTTAATGTTCATTGAACCTAATTTGGCTTATTTTTTTAGTTCAACCAAATATAATAATTCATTTATTTCAGTTGTTCATTGCAACCATATCAAAATGCCAAAGAATTCTAAAACATAAAATAGTAAATATGAAATTTATGAAAACACACCTTCCATATAACACACTTTAATTTTTTTCATTTAGGACTGTGCATTAAAGAAAAAATGCAATATATATTTATGAACCTTAAGTGTTTTTTTTTTTTTGCTGTCATAGTTTTTGGGTGCATTTTCTCATATAATACATAGCTACTTGATTAAATAAATAAATGGTGATATTGATTTCAGATATTATTTTATTATTTTATTATCTTACTTGCAGATTATCAATTTATATATAGCAAGTTTGTTTAAGTTTGCCACCCATCCTTTACCCTGAGGAAACTGGCACACCCTCTTACATAAACACATTCTCTACAGAGGTGGGTGAATATAGAACAATAGCCTGAACTTAAGGTGCCATGCACAAACTAAGAGTTCATGTTTAACTTAAAATACAGTACAGTTCAAATGTCTGAGTCTCTGCTATAATATAATAGCAGATGCCCTTACCATAGTATCAATACAAGACACATTAGTACATATGTCCTTAAAAGTATTTTATCTGCAGTAACGCTTGCAATAACATTATCTGTCTATTATCCTCAATCTATCTATAAATCTATCTAAAGCTGAGTTCATACATACATGGATGATTTAGATTAAGTGATACTGCAACTTAATGTCAAACCTAAAACCATACTTAAATGTGTGTTTCGAAATAGTTGCTGGACTAAAAATGTGCATTCTTGCTAGTTTGCAATAATAATAATAACATTTTACCTTATATTTATATTTTTCTTGAAGGGAATCATTTAAAAAAAAAAAAGCCTTACCATGCTGATGATTTGTTCAAGGTTCAGAGCAGCGTAGTGCAGTTCATGTGAAGTGGATCTTCATCTGTTACTTATACTCTTCACAGAAACTGTTCACACCTCCTCAAAGAACACAACTATGCAGCAGCCAGTCCGGTGCAGACATATTAGATGAGATCTTTTCACAGAAACGAAAGTGAAAGTGAAACTTTGCTTGTGAGGGATTTCAGATGTTCTCAGTTATATCATTTATCGTGTAACATTTCAGATACAAAAGTTTAAACCACATTATAATGTAAGATAAGAAAAGAATGACAGCGACACATGTGAGGAAGTTTTGATCATGTTTGGCCTCTTGGTTATACTTATGTCAAATCTATGCAATGCTTTTGATTGTTTTGCACAAGACCTTGCATGTGTATTTTATACTTCTGGTCACAATTGACAAAATTCAATTTGTTCACATTTGTAAACTGCATAAGTTAACATGAACTATCAGTGATAAATACTTCTAAAGCATTTATTATTAATGTCAATTTCAAAATTTACTACATTATTAAAATAAAGAGTTCTTGAGTATCTTGAGTTGTATAGTTGTATGTTAACAAATATTAATAAATACTGTAACAAATGTATTGCTCGTTGTTAATTAATTGGACCTTGTTGTAAAGTGTTACAACATACTTTCTTATATATACTTTATTTAGATTTTTTTTTTTTTTTTTTTCGGGACTTGTTGTTTTATCAGCTGGGCCCCGGACCAACTGAACCAAGCAATGCAGAAACCAAAGGTTTCACCAAAAATTCGCTTCTTCACTTCACTTTACATTTGTAACATTATTCATGAGTCAGCAACGTGTTAAAGAGGTTTCTTGGTTCAGTTTTGGCATCACATTCATTGGTTTTTTTCTAGTCGGTTCTTGGCTTTGTAGCATTTGTCGGAAACTTGAGGCTTTATGCGCGGATCGTCAGGCGTCACAGCGGTGTTAGGCTTGGCAGACTGCGCAGGCCTCTGCACATCTGGACACCAGCACAAAACAAAGATTGAGACTCATGCAAATGAGTTTCCCCTCTGAATGGCGCTGTGCCAGATGACCCCGCCCCTGGCAGCAAGGATTTACATGACCTCCGCCTCCTTCATGATGCTAGAACAAACAACAAAACCATTCAGCTACAGGAAATGCAGATGGTGTCAAATATCAATTATATAACAACTGTATAACTTATTATATAACAATATTACTGAATGATGCATTTGAATGAAATCATTGGAAATAACACTGTAAGGTTTATGTTTACAGTAGTACCCAGTCTTTTACAGTAGCTCAAAAAAAAGTCGGAAAAACATCCAATATACTCACACATTAGTGCTCCAAGACCAGTCAAGTTTCCACAGCGTCTCCCACAGAGGAAACACCGTAGACCTGTTAAGATGATTCAGTTTCCAGGTTACACAGTGACAAAACAGCAAAACAAAATCTGCATGGCAAAATCATTTAATTGCCATGATTGAAAACACTTTAAGAAATCTTTAAGGAAATACATTTTTATAATAAAGTAATAATTATGGGAAATCTTCTCTGTAACTAGTTCTCTTACCTTGTTGATCTGGCAGCAGAAGGATCTGGTCATGGAAAGGACAGATCAGTGTGACTCTCTGTAATTTATATTAGTACACCGTTCCCACCCTCAACTGATCTGGGAACAGCTGTTGGCCTTGTTTTCATACGTTTCATTTTCTCAGTAAGTTTCTGATCTTCTGTCAGCCCGTCCCTATACAGGAAGGCTTTGTTGTTGTTCCATGGTGAATGGCACAGCATTTTTGTTTGAGCCTTTTAAACGTCCACTAAAATGAATCGTTCAGTTACACTTTACCATAAGGTTCCATTCGTTAACATGAATTAACAATTAAGACAACTTCTACATAATTGAAGTTGAGATCAGCAGGAGTTCTGTGGTATCAGGTTTTGTTTACTTTCGATTCTGCTCTTGGTTTCTCTTTCTCAAACCTCATTATGCTGAATTATGGGCAAGGTTAGAAGAATTATGTTCATGAATGTGAATGATAACACGTCATCAACTTGTTTAAAAACTCAGATTAGATCAATTATTTTTAAAGAAACAGTTCATCCAACTATTATGAATTAATTTTTCGGTGGAACCCAAAGTAGGATTTTGGGAAATGTTTGGGGAGGTGGGTTTCAATAAAAATGAAAGTCAATGGGGAACAAATGTGGTTAGATCCCATTGACTTTCAGAATACATTCTTTTATGTTCCATAAAAGAAAGTCATACAGGCTTGGAACGACATGAGTCTGAGATAATGATGAAAATCTCCTTTACCTTGTTATTCTTTAAAAATTGTTTCATAACTTGAATAAAATAAAACACAGACATTAATTTCAGTTTCAGGTTTTTCCATTTTTATTCATTTTTTTTGGAAAGAGTTGCGCTCAGCCTTCATTAAAAAAACAAAAAAAGGTTTGTTTCACAGCAGGCCATCCCCATCACCTGCCAACCAAGCAACAGACAACCAGAAGCCGACCAAAGGGGGAAAAGGGGGGTTTAAGGGTAGTAGTCGGCTTCAGTTTTCTTGTTTGTGTGATTTGTTTGGTTGCTTCTAGTTTTCTGGTGCTTTGTCAGCGGGTCCTGGACCTGGCGCTGTTCACTGCAGGTCCACTGGACCCCGGCCAGAGATCCAGTGTTGCCAGAGAATGCACTAGAACAGGGCAGTGGACCCGAGTGCCCGAATCCCTTGGCAGTTGGGTTCTCCTCCTCTCCTCCTCAAAATCTAAACACGGAATGATCATCACATTATTATATCTAAAGTTCAAAGATACATGACTGATCTAATAATAATTTAATGTGAAAGATAGCCTACTTACAAAATAATAATAAACGCAAGCATCGGCACAATGCCAAACAGATCCTTAGGCAGCGTGACGTCTCAACTCGTGCGCAGTCATCTAGTGGCAGCTAAAATTGAGAGAAATTGAAAAAAATAACATTTCATATTATTATTAACAAACTCAAAACTGCCTATCCAATTCTGCGAAATCGCAATATAGGCTAATCCCCTAGATAAATCAGCGCACATAATCACAAATGCAGAATTTGTCTATCAAGCAGGCAACGTTTTTCTATTTAATCAGATGCGATTATGGTCTAGATCTGTTTTGTAAAATGGATTGTACATTTTATTTGACAAATGGGTGGTGGTTTTATTCATTACGTTACACGAGCACAACTTCCTTATTGCGTATAGCCAGTAAAGATATCACAGAAAAAGATACATTATTTAAAAAGTATGATCATTACTGCTCTAAATTTTAAAAGCCAAATAAACAGCTAGGATCACTCACCAGTCTGCACACTAGATCACAGCATACAAGCTGTCCATCTCCGCTCCATATCAGACAAGAGAGTCTGCAGGATAGAAAGGAGGGGTCTCTGTTTCCTCTCGCTTAAATACTCTAACACTTCCTCAATGAACTCCTCCCTCTCCTCATCAGATTCGGTTTCTCAGTAAAGTGAAAGCTACAGTAGGGACTTGTCTAAAGACGTTTTTATTGTGTTATTTCATATGACATTTCTGTTGACATTTTTTTATTTTATTTCATGGTAATGTTTTAATCTGTTGGTCCCCCAACCAACAGAAACCAAGCTCACAGAAACCAAACAGGGGGTAAGCTACTCCATTTAGTTCATTTTCTTTCTTTTTTTTCTGCATAACATTCATATAACATATTCAGCTCTTTGCATAAGACTTCAGTGCATCACTGGTCTCCGTGCATCTGGCCCATTAGCACAAAACAAAGAAGATGACTCTAGAAAAGGCAGAGTTCCTCCTCTGAGTTGCACCAGACCATGATGTCCTGCCCTTGGGAGCAGGATCAACTCCACCTCCTCTCTATGCAGTGAAAAAAACAAAAAAACAAAACAAGATCAGCAAATGGGATTGCAAATAATGTTTTCATTTATATTGCAATTTATAAATGATGTAATTGGACAATGTATCTGAAATTTTTATGACATTTGATTTATCTATGTACAGTTCACTGATATAGTCACTGTCACCGATTTGTCTGCTCACCCATTAGTTCTGTAACCGGTTCCACAGCGTCCTCCATGGAGGAATCACCACAGACCTGGAAAACTAACGTTCATGGATGTCTGGGTTACATAATGACAAGTCAAACAAAACTGACCATACACAAATAATCAAACAAATTCAGCTAAATTTTAATCAAATTTCAAACAAATTAGGAATAACTCTTCTTTCTTACCTTTTCTTATGTTAATCGTTCAGCAGAACGCTTGTAAGATATCAAGAACAAGCTGGAAAGGATAATTCCTGTAATTTATACTGCAACATCCCTCACCTGTGATGTGGGCAGATCTTGCCCTGGAAAGTCCTGGAATGATCTCCACACCCAAATCTAATCATGACTGATAAGAGACAAACACATGCAATAAGGCAGTTTCTGTGGTGTCAGGGATGTGTACAGCTGTGGTTGTGTCAGGGGCGAGGCCAGAAATATTCAAGTGGATAGACCTTCATAAAACAGGGAGGGCAAAGTGTAGTGTATGAAAACTGCAAATTGCTGACAAAAAAGCACAAAGGTTCAAACCAGCAAATAATAAAATAACCCATAAACAACTCTGACAAGCAAACAATAAAATGCTCTTCCTATTTTCTGTGAAGTATAATGACATATGAGTTACTCTTTGGAATTTTTTTAACTATAAATGCTAAAAAGTGTCTGCAGTTGCCTTTATATGTCCTCCTACAATATTAAATCTGGTTAAATCTTTACAATAAGAAGTTTCCATTTGTTAACGATATAAGCTGACATGAATTAACAATGCACAAAACTTCTAAAGCATTGATTTGTATTGGCTAATGTTAATTTAAACATTTACTAATACATTATCAAAATTAAAAGTTGTATAACAGTAGTACCTGAGTTAATACGAACAATGAAACCATTTACAAAGATCAATAGTGTAACAAATGTGCTGCTCATTGTTAATGTTAGTTAACATTAATTAATGGAAGTTTATAAAGACAACAGGGCTTGGGGTTAAACATGCAGATGATCTCATAATCAAGTGTCGCTGTCTCAAGCATCAAGGAAATAACAAATTAACCATTGCCTCTCTCTCTATCATTGCATTCATTTTAAGGACCATAATTTCCCAGAATGCTTTATTGAAGCCAAATATGACACAGAAATTGGGAAGAATTAAACTAGAATTAAACTATACTTCATTTGGGGTTTTACATGAATATTATTAAAAAGCAATACATTCAGAAAGACAAAAAACATCATTGTATAACTAAACAAAGCACTTTCAAACAACCCCTTACCACATAACCAATAACTCAGTAGTATAAAGCAGTGGTTCTCAACTCTAGTCTTGCGGACCCACTGCTCTGTACATTTTGTATGTCTCCTCTACCTGACAGCTGACACACTCATTTCAGTTCATGGATCTCTCTCTCTCTTAACAAGCTGATGATTTGAATCAGGTGTGTTAAATAAGGAAGCCATACAAAATGTGCCGAGCGGTGGGTGCCCAGGACTGGAGTTGAGAGTCGCTGATAGAAAGTATCTGATGTCAAATCTTCAGAATGTTAGAGGCTCTACTTTGGGCTATAGATCTAAAAGTCCTTTGATTCAGACCGTGTTCTGTAGGAGATCATTTCTTATTACAGTTAAGGCACGTTGTGTAACTTTTGTTCAACAGCACTATAATAACTCCTGTATGCAGGAATCAGCAGTGTGTCATATTGTGTTATTAAGATATCTGAACCAGCAGATTCAACAAAGTCTGGTGTCTGTGAACCCTAACCTGGTTACAATAAATAAATAAAAAATTGTAACAAACAAAAATAAACGCATAACAATCATGAACTTTTTTTTATTTTGGAATTTTGCTATTTTTATTTTTTTTATTTATTTTTTTCAGGGCTTTTTGTTTTATCAGCTGGGCCCCAGACCAGCCGAACCAAGCAATGCAGAAACCAAGGTTTCACCAAAAAAGTCACAGGAGAATATACTACTTTATTTGTTTCATATTTGTTATTTAAGTGTCAACAAAGTTTCAGAGAGCTTTCTTGGTTCACCTTTAGCATTACGTGCATTGGTATGTTTTTTTTTCTGGTTTGCATTAGACTTCAAACAAGATTGAGATTTTAGATTAGAAAGGCATTGCACAGCTCACTTTATCCTAGCTTCTCAAAAATTGACAATAGCCCATGTAATTACACGGTGCAAGTAGTTCAAACACCACTCAGTATGCATATACTGTAATATGTATGTACACACAAACGCATACAAAGTGACGAGTAAAAAAAAAATGACGTGATAAGTAGCCAAGTATGGTGTCCATACTTGGAATTTGTGCTCTGCATTTATCCCATCCAAGTGCACATACACAGCAATGAGTAATGAACAAACACACACATACACACACCCGGAGCAGCCATTTTTGGTACGGTTCAGTTGACTGAAGTTGTTAATTCCATGTGCCATCTGCTGGATTGATGCAGTAATGCAATTTACAACTTATAGTACAACTGAGACATTTTCTCATTTGTCTGTTATTGAGAAAATTATGAACATGAACTCTCGAATGGGTGAAAACACAAATCAATGACTATTTTTTGTTCCCCAAAAGTGGGACACCTGAATTTAAATTCTGCATTTAAGGAGCAAAATAGATTGATCACATTCAACACAATAAGTTCATGATTATGTTTTATTCTAAAACATCATACATATAATACACAAACAAATTTGTCATGATAATAGAGTAAAATAGATTGTATCTGTTACACATCAGTTTAGGAAAGCAAACCATTTCAACCAGACATGGAATTCATCAATACATTAAATCTTCATTCAGATTCAGACATAAACAATGGTAAGCTCAAGAAACACGCCTGAGCGAAACATTTCACATGGCATGACGAACATAAAACACGTCAATCGATTTCAACTTTAAATTATAATGGAAAGAGCTTCATTGCATCGTTGTGGCTAAAGAACATCATGTTCCCTTGAACTCTGACCTTAAGTAAAACCAGTGTTCTGGGTCACGCAGACATTTGCCACAAACAACAATGGATTGTGGGGGGAAAAAAACTAACCTAGTAAAATAAACTTAACCTTTTCATGCCATTCATGCCATGTGCTGTTGATGAGGAGAATTTCAACCAAGATCCAGAATGAAGTAAACTCTAGAAGACTCATGCAGACAAGGATAATGTTTAGAAGGACCACAGGACTCCATGCCACTACAGCGGATAATGCAATGTAACAAACTTTACAGCGTTGCATATCTATAAGGACTGATGGAACAGGCATGGCTTTGATTCGCCAAACGACTCCACATGTAAAGTCCAGTTCTGAAATATTAACTCCAGAGATTCTCCAGTGAGCTTGACAACAAATCCTCAGATAAACAATGCTGATCAGACTAAAGCAAAACCAATAACCCTGCTCACTGATCAGGGGCTCCAGTGTTTTTGGTTTTGCATGAGAAACTGAAAAAGCCACAGCGAAGGAAGGTCCTTCAAAACATTTGACCTCTCGCAAAATTTGTTGGATTTAAAACAAAATAACAAGAAGAAAAGAAATAGATAAACTTGGGCAAAGAAATATATTGTAGAAAAGGAAAGCTAAGACAGGCGCAGAGTGTTTGATGGTTTCTCCCCAGTTTCCAGCTGTGTCACACACTTAAATATTCTAAGAGGAGTCTCTAGCCTTTCCATTGGTTCATATGCACCATCTCACCCCTAACAGGGACACTAGCGTTTGGAGAGCTCATTGGATAACCAGTCCAGTCCTTCATAGAGTCCAGTGCCCTGTGTAGCACAGGTCGCTTGGACATACCACTGCAAGAAGCCCAGACAGAGAAAAATAAACCAAAATTAAAAAAAAAAAAAAAAACAGCAAGTAGGATGTCACAGCCCACACTCCATTGACAAAGTAAATTTACACTCTTAGAAAAAAAGGTACAAAGCTGTCACTGGGGCAGTACGCTCAGGTACAAAATCTAAAAGGTACATCTTTGTACCTTATTTACACGAAATGGTACATATTAGTACCATCCCAATAACAGTTTTGTACCATTTTTCTGAGTGAACATGCACTTTAAAGGTTTGATTTCAATTGCTCTTAAGAAAAAAATGTCATGTAAACACTTCAATCTGTACCAGTCAATTTTTGAAAAGTCAGACTAACAGACCAAGATAATGCGATAAAAGCAATAGTAGCAGCTGTTTTGTCTGACATGTTTACTACCATTCAAGAGTTTAGGGTTGGGAAGATTCTATAGATTCTATTTTTTATTTTTTGAAACAAATGAATACTTTTATTCAACAGGAATGCATTAAAATGGATGAAAAAAAGACTTGACCATTTTTCCTATTTCAAATAAATGCTGTTCCTTTGGCCAAACAAATCTCTCACAGTTTCTACAAAAATATTAAGCAGCACAAATGTTTTCAACACTGATAATACTAATATGTTTCTTGAGGAAATCAGCATATTAGAATGATTTCTGAAGGATCACGTGACAATGATAGTAATGATACTGAAAATTCAGCTTTCATCACAGGAATAAATGACATTTTAAAAATGTATTCAAATAGAAAAGTTATTTTAAATTATATTTTTTAAAAATTACAATATTACTGTTTTAACTGTATTTTTGATCAAATAAATGTAGTCTTGTGAGCATAAGAAATTTCTTTTTTTTTTTTTAAATCTTACTGCCCCCAAACTATTGACCGGTAGTGTATTCACTTTAATTAGAAGTTACTCAGACATTGTGCTGTTTAATCAGAGGGTGGCTATGTTGAAACTAGAGAGTAGGTAGTGCATGCTGGTGTTAGTGTGCAAGTGTGTACCGTTCTACTGCGTAGACTCTGCAGTCCAAGTTTGTCTGTGAGTTCACTGACAGCCATGGCGTTAGGCAGATCCTGTTTGTTTGCGAAAACCAGCAGCACGGCGTCCCTCAGTTCATCTTCCTGCAACTGTACATACACACAGGAAAAGACACCGATGAGGCAACTCAACCACATTAAGCAAAAAAAAAAAAAACACTTCCACAAATGTCCTGATTCATTGCACTTAGTGGCCATTTCAAAGGATCACAAAGACATATGCTTACCATTTTAGAAAGCTCCTCTGCAGATTCGGCCACTCTCTCTCTGTCATTGCTGTCCACCACAAAGATCAGACCCTGAGGACAAAGGGAAAAACAGAAAGAGCAATGAGTCTCTGCAAGGACTGTAAGTAAGTGTGCCCTTAAGTAATGTTATTTTGTATGAATACTCATCAAGATCTTACCTGTGTGTTCTGAAAATAGTGTCTCCAGAGAGGACGAATCTTATCCTGGCCACCGACATCCCACACGGTGAAGCAGATGTTCTTGTATTCAACAGTCTCTACATTAAAACCTACCCAAAGAAATACAGTGACAAAGTACATTGAGTGGAATAGTTCTGCTTTTTTATGAAACACTGGCTAAACATTGTAGTGGTGTAAGACAGGACAATCAGGCAATCACTGAAACCACATGTATGATGACAGCCAGTGGGCGTTAGCATATCAAAAAGGGAGACAAGTACTGCAAAAAATTCCCCGGGTGGATGATAGGATACTCATATGACTCAGAACACAACAAGACAAGACAATGACCTCAATCTACCCATGAGAACTGCTTTGAGATCATAGTCAAATCAAAACCAGTCCTGTCCTCTTACCTATGGTTGGAATGGTGGTCACAATTTCTCCAAGTTTGAGTTTGTACAGTATTGTGGTTTTGCCGGCAGCATCCAGCCCCACTGTAAAACATCAAGTATTCATCATGAGAATAAGGTTTCTAAATATATAAGACAGAAACAGCAGTCAATTCTCTTAAAAACTCAACGAAGAGCTCATGTCCTTAAATGGCCAAGGATATAAACTACACTGTACTATACTAGTAAACATACTTTACTATAATATAAACATAAATTTGTACTAAAACCATATTACTCTATAGCATACTACTTTATGTACTATCATAAACTAGAGCATGATTTAAACTGTACTGTACTATATTAGTTAATACATTACAGAGTATACTAGAACAGTACTATACTTAATAAATAATAAATAGTACTATAATCCAAAGTATACCATACTAAAATGGTTAAGTACACTAATATATATAAACACTAATATTAGCCATGCGCTTTCATTCAACTGAAAATTTGGAAAATTATACAATTATGCACACGAAAATAAAACAGAAAAAGTACAGTACAGAAAAACAAACAACTTTAAAAATATAATAAAAAAATAAATAAAATAATATAAAATAAATCAGAATAAAGTCAGGTATAAAAATCAAGTTAAAAAAATCAAATAAATACTTTGTAAAGCTGACAAACTTTTAAAGTCTTTATTCTAAGTTGTATTTATTTTAAGTCTTATTCAGATAGTCTCTAATACTACGTACAGTCTTACTTCAGTCAACAAAAGCACACAGTTAAGTTTTTATTAGTAAACTTGCATTTATGCATGTGGAATTTGGTCAGAAATAATTAATAACAATTAAATAATAGCGTAATTGCATTTACGCATATTTCTATTCTTTTTTAAATATTCAGTGAAGCCAAAAAAAAAGTACATTTTCCCATGAAAGTGAGAGGTTTTGGGCACCGAATATGTTCATTGACCAATTTCTGTGTCACACGTCACAATACGAGTACGATGCTAAAATAAACTTAAGGTGGTTGCGTTTATTTTATAACAGTTATTAGACAGTACAGTATACTAGAATATTATATATATTTCAATCGAAAATAAATTATACTAAACGGTCAGTGGCTAACTTGTTCCTGCTCACGAACTGACAGTACGTTTACATTTACCAAATTCATTTATTCAAAGCTTGTGGGATTCTATCGCAAGATAATTTAGCAAGTAAACAAACGCCCACTTGACTTAGCTCTGTCTCTGCGTGGTAAAGAAAAGCATACTTTGAATTAAAGCAGATGAATCCGTCACAGGTTTTGTATTTTATCTGTTATATTCCGGAGAATGACAGAACTGCGAAAGTTGGCTAACGCCGCTAGCTTAGCTAGCATGAAGACTCAACACTCACCCATGAGAATTCTCATCTGTTTTTTTCCAAACAGCCTGCTAAAGATCGATGAGATGGTCAGACCCATGATGAAGGACACAAATCGCCTACAACTACGGGATTTATCCTAATGTCTAAAGTTTTTTCGGTGTGATGCTCGTCGGGTGTCAGGACACCCTGTCGGCTCTGCGCTTGCGTAATGCCACGTCACGGCCGCCGTGGAAGAAATGACGCCAAGCCATTTCCGATGATCAGATTCAGAAGAAAACAGCGCATAATGATACAAACAGGTTCACATACTGTTACAAATTACTTAATAATAATAATAATAATAATACAATAATTATTATTTTTAACAGTATGTGTCTGTAATATTATACGCTGTGTTAAGTTGTCATTAAAAAAAAACTCATTATGAAAATCTGTCAGTCGAAGGTGCCAAGGTGAACGTGATCTATACAATTAACGGATTAAAGATATGAGAAAGTACTTTGGTTGGTTCTTACGCAATATAGTTAAAAATAGTTAAAAAGTTGCCTTCTTGACAGCCTTCATTATTCCATTGCTACGATTTCGTAATGGATATATCCTAGTGGTGCCAGAATAATTATTTCATTTACAAAAATGTATTTGGATCATATGCAGAAAGTTTTAAATAAAGCATAACATTCATCTATTGCAAGAAGTGTAATATCAGCAGTTTGTGAAATGTACTATTGATCAATAAAGGATGAGCTATAGGCCAGTGCCAAAATATGTTGTAATGCTTCTTAGAAATGTACAATGTCATTTATATTGTATTTATATTAAATATTTATATTAGATTTTCTGAAACGCCAGTCTTTCTTACTGGATAAATATGATTAGCAGTTTTGTATTATTGTTTATATAGTGAATATGGGAATAATGTAGTATGGGATGTTAAAATCCAGAAGGCATTATCACTTGATGGTACACAAGGATTTCACGTATTTTCAATGTCCTCCTCATACATTCAGTACACTCATTTACTAATTTTCTGTTTATATTCATGTGTGTGTGTATTTTATTCACATACCTTTATTGATTATTATCTGTGTGTTATTGTTGTCTCTGTGTACTGGAAGCTTCTGTCACCAGAACAAATTCCGTGTATGTGCAAACATACTTGGCAATAAAGCTCTCTGATTCGGATTCTAATGTACATCAACATAAAACGGTCTACCATACTATTCTGTCATAGTGGGGTAATCACTGTCATTACTCAATTAAATTACAAAAGTACTGGGCTAAACCACAATTTTTCTTTTATTTAGATTTCTGTGCTTACTTGCAATAAGATATTTCTGTATTTTTCAGTACTCAAGAAACAACAAAAAGCAGATGAAATTAATTTGTCATATGTCTATGGTGTATTATTCTTATTATTTAATGTTTAATAAACATGCATCTCAGTGGTAACTCAAATATGACAACCCATCACAACACAACCCACAGATTAACCTATTGCAATGGTCTTTAAAGGAACAGTTCACCCAAAAATAAAAATGTGTTGAAAATGTACTCTGGTCATCTAAGATATAGATGCAATGGTTTAAAGTTAAGACATCTTAAAGATGGATTTCTTTCTTACAAACAAGCTTTCTTAATTGATGGACTGGAGTGGTGAGGATTACTTGTGGATTATTGTGATGTTTTTATCAGCTGTTTGGACTCTCATTCTGACGGCACCCATTCACTGCAGAGGATCCATTGGTGAGCAAGTGGTGTAATGCTATATTTCTCCAAATCTGTTCTGATAAAGAAACAAATTCATCTACATTTCGGTTGGCCTGAGGGTAAGTAAAGTTTCAGCTAAATTTTATTTTGGGGGGAACTATTCCTTTAAGAATGGAAAATTCCAGAGGTCTGTCACCAGAGTATATCAACGAAAAAAAACCTGCATACAAAGTATCCATTTAGTTTTCATCAGATCTTTATTTCCTCACAGGGGTGGACCTTGTGGCACAGTTCGAGCAAGAGTAGGGCATTTGCCGCAGTAGGGAAGTGTACAAGATCAGAAAATCCTGCTAAGGAAATGAGGACCTTATTGGTTTACTGGAGTGCCCCATACAAAATTCTCACCGAATGCACCTCAATCGTTGATATTAAAGGTGCCAGCATACATACATACATACAGCCATTTGACATGAAAAGAGAAAAGAAACATGGAGCAGATTGAAGAAACAATTCATCCTGGTCCAATCCACCATGTCCAACCCACCTCAGAAAAATCAAGCAAGGTGTACTATGATCTGTTCAAATGCTTTCAACTAAAACATTTATTGTTCAATGGAGGGGTTTAACATCAAAGGCAGTTAAGAGATCATTGGGCTAATCAATCACAGATGTCTCCATATTGCTGTCAATACTTCATGTACCATTTTGTTACAAAGAATCTGTTGGTGGCAAAGTCCCTAAAACAAGACTTAGGAGGTTTTGCAACAAAAGTTAATGTGAAGCTTTGTAAAACAACCCCGTGGAATAAAATTAACTGCCATGAAATGGAATGTTCATGGAGCTGCGAATCCTGCGACTCGCTAGTCGAGTTAGGCAGCATTGCAACAGGGATCTTGGGAGTGAGCGTCAGTGCACAACGGCTTCTTTCTGGCATTTACTCGCTCTTAAGCTACAACTACTCCAAACTCGCACGAGAGGGATGCCTCGACCTGGAATTCCTCCCAAACTTCCTTTCTGTTGTGCCATAATGCTCTCACAGTTCTCAAGTAAATGTGCAATTTAAGCATTATCTTACAGTCATGAAAAAAAAAAATCAGATTTGTAAGGAAAAAAATTAAAAGAACATTAGTAGGAATACAGCACAGAAAAAGACAGATAAGATAGATTAGACATGATGCTGAACACTTGATAGCTCCTCCACACACTCTCTCTCTCACACACACACACACTCACTCAAGTTCTTCAAGACAGAGTCTATCAACCGGCACACTCCATCTTTCTAAAGTACACACACATCTCGCCACTATCAGCAGGCACACTAGTGTTTGGAGAGCTCGTTTGATAACCAGTCCAGTCCTTCATAGAGTCCGGTGCCTTGTGTAGCACAGGTTGCTTGAACGTACCACTGTGGAAACAGACAACAGACAATTAAAATGCAGTCGATGTTTAAGCAAGTGCATGTTGGAGTTAATCGAGTGTGTGTACCGTTCTGCTGCGTAGGCTTTGCAGTCCAAGTTTGTCTGTGAGTTCACTGACAGCCATGGCATTAGGCAGATCCTGTTTGTTTGCAAAAACCAGCAGCACGGCATCCCTCAGTTCATCTTCTTGCAACTGTATAAATGAAAAAAGGTCAATAAATCAAGACAATTTACAGAGCTCAACAATAAGGATGGCAGGGAGAAAGCATGAGTTGCGGGCCACCAAACGTACATTAAATGCCTAGTATTTTTGCAATAAAAAACGTATTCGCAGAAATGCAGAAAGTGTGTGAACTTAAAATTAAATGTAACCCTTGTGCTGTGCTGAAAATCCTTCACCTATTTTAATGTTTCTGGTTTCAAAATGACTGACCTTTCAAAAATGCTTGTACATTTCTCTCTTTATGCCATATTTTCATAAAATCTTGGATTTAGTCTTTTTGTAAATGGTTTTCTTTCAATCGGTCTCTTTTGGAACCGAGTGGTCGCAGGCCTCAGTTTTGGAGTGAAAAAAAAAGCATTACTTGTGGATAAATTTGGCAATGTTTACTCAAAAAAAATCAATGAGAACTATGAGCAATCAGATCCAAAAAGAAATACAAAACCTGTGCTAAATGAAAGATAAACAACTTGATAAAAAGACTGAATCCAATATTTGGTAATAATATAGCATAAAAATAAATTTATAGGCAATTTTTTGTACGTCATTCTTTTTTGAATGGGAAAACCACAAGTGTAACAAGGTTGGGTTAAAATCCAAAACAAGTTAAAGGGGTCCTATTATGCTTTTTCACTTTTTTAATTTTAGTCAGTGTGTAGTGTGTATGTTTGGGCATAAAAAAGATCTAGAAAGTTACAAATCTCAAAGTCCACTCCAAAGGGAGATATTTCGTTTTTTAAAAATCCCTTTTCAAGAACTACAACGAACGGCGTATTTTAATAATGTAAATTATGTGAAAAATAATGCGTTTTTCGAACCACCAAGCATGAGAGCATGTTCTAGTACACCCCCAAAACAAAATCAAGACTTTGTAAAAGAGCATAATAGGACCCCTTTAAATGTTTTTTTGTTTGTTTTTTGTAAAAAGTTGTTACACCCTGTGTGAGCAAAGTCAGTCAGTTTTAGTCCAATGCAATAACATTAACTAGCATTTTTGGGATGCTAGTCAAAATGACCAGAACACAACATGAGGGTTAAAAGGTCATAAACACAAGTGTCACAAACGTATTACATGGACTTTTCTCAAGATGCTTCAGTAAGAAAATCTCCACCAAGTACATGAATGCAAATGTAAATACATTTTGTAACGTGATCTCCGTTTAGGTCACTAAAGATGACAAGTTCTTGAGCATTATACAGATTTTATGTAATATATACAAATTAAACGGAAAGCTTTATACAGAGCAATTCTTACCATTTTAGAAAGCTCTTCTGCAGATTCGGCCACTCTCTCTCTGTCATTGCTGTCCACCACAAAGATCAGACCCTGAGGACAAAGGAATAAAAAATCATCAAGATGCTTCAAATGAATAATATTCACAAAAGCACCTGATTACAAAGATTACAGCACATCTCAACCAATATTTTGCACTTTAAAGAGAGATTTCACACCAGGATTCTCAAAGGGCATGGTTCCTGTAACTGATCTATTATAAGTTATTTTGAATAAATGCATTCAGAAACAGCTAAGAGGAACTCTGGCCAGCTAAACGTCTCTAAATAAAGATCTGACCTGTGTGTTCTGAAAATAGTGTCTCCATAGAGGACGAATCTTGTCCTGACCGCCGACATCCCACACGGTGAAGCAGATGTTCTTGTATTCAACAGTCTCTACATTAAAACCTGTCCACATGCAAAAAAAAAAAATACAGTATAAGAACATTTTACTCAACATGCATCATAATATCAAAGTATTTTTGATTGGCTACAACGAGATTTGTGATACACAAATATTTCACCCAGAGCAGTTCACTGGTTCATATTTGGCTGTTAAGAGATTATCGCCATCAGATGATGACTGTCTAATTGACCCTTTGGTCCCTCGGTTTACTATAGTTCACTAAGAAACAGTGAAAGTGCACCTGTTTTACCATATTGTCAGATCATTTCTGTAAAACCTTGTGATAATGTGGCGGGCAGCAACAGTTGCTAAGGTAGGATTGATCAGTAATGTTTTTAAGGCGGGACTTAGCGACGGGGAAATTAACAGCACTTATGTCAGCTCCAATACCTACTGTCAGGATTGTCAATCGATAAAATACTTTGTATTATCAAATATTCTAATACATTTTGAATAAAAATAAAAGTTTATTTAATGACAGTAATTTAATTTTATTATATATGCTGTTAATAAGTGATCAATGCTGAAAACAGTTGCTGAAGGATTATGTGACACTGAAGACTGGAGTCATGGCCACCAGTGTATATGTAAATTGTAAATAATAATCGCACAAAAGATTACTTTTAATCATTATCAAGTGCAATTTCTCCCCAATTAAGCTGTAAATGTGGTGGCAGTGAGATATCGGTCATCAAAATGATGGGAATCTTAAAACAGATTGACATTCATCACACATTAAGTTATTATTAAGTAATCATGAACTCCTTCTGTTTTAAATTAAAACTTTACATTGTTAAAGAATGAGTAGAAAATTGAGAACAACGACAGTAATGATGGTGTAATCTCACCTATGGTAGGGATAGTGGTCACAATTTCTCCCAGCTTCAGCTTGTAAAGTATTGTGGTTTTACCTGCAGCGTCCAACCCCACTGAAAAATAAAACATGTAAGAAAAGACCTTTGGCTGTCAAATTCATTACTGGGTTGTGATTTATTTCTGATTTCATATATTCATACAAGCTCTATCTGAAGCTAGCAAGCTAACAATAATCACTGCCCAAGAAATAACACATTAATTGTTGAATTTCAATGCGTAAATGAATAAAAACTCAATTATTGACAAATGATTTCATCTTACACCCAAATATTACCCCTTTTGTCTCAAAACTGAATATTTATCACAGAAATACATCAGAAAGACTATTAGGACCCCTTTAAATGTTTTTTTGTTTGTTTTTTGTAAAAAGTTGTTACACCCTGTGTGAGCAAAGTCAGTCAGTTTTAGTCCAATGCAATAACATTAACTAGCATTTTTGGGATGCTAGTCAAAATGACCAGAACACAACATGAGGGTTAAAAGGTCATAAACACAAGTGTCACAAACGTATTACATGGACTTTTCTCAAGATGCTTCGGTAAGAAAATCTCCACCAAGTACATGAATGCAAATGTAAATACATTTTGTAACGTGATCTCCGTTTAGGTCACTAAAGATGACAAGTTCTTGAGCATTATACAGATTTTATGTAATATATACAAATTAAACGGAAAGTTTTATACAGAGCAATTCTTACCATTTTAGAAAGCTCTTCTGCAGATTCGGCCACTCTCTCTCTGTCATTGCTGTCCACCACAAAGATCAGACCCTGAGGACAAAGGAATAAAAAATCATCAAGATGCTTCAAATGAATAATATTCACAAAAGCACCTGATTACAAAGATTACAGCACATCTCAACCAATATTTTGCACTTTAAAGAGAGATTTCACACCAGGATTCTCAAAGGGCATGGTTCCTGTAACTGATCTATTATAAGTTATTTTGAATAAATGCATTCAGAAACAGCTAAGAGGAACTCTGGCCAGCTAAACGTCTCTAAATAAAGATCTGACCTGTGTGTTCTGAAAATAGTGTCTCCATAGAGGACGAATCTTGTCCTGACCGCCGACATCCCACACGGTGAAGCAGATGTTCTTGTATTCAACAGTCTCTACATTAAAACCTGCCCAAAGAAAATAATAATCGCACAAAAGATTACTTTTAATCATTATCAAGTGCAATTTCTCCCCAATTAAGCTGTAAATGTGGTGGCAGTGAGATATCGGTCATCAAAATGATGGGAATCTTAAAACAGATTGACATTCATCACACATTAAGTTATTATTAAGTAATCATGAACTCCTTCTGTTTTAAATTAAAACTTTACATTGTTAAAGAATGAGTAGAAAATTGAGAACAACGACAGTAATGATGGTGTAATCTCACCTATGGTAGGGATAGTGGTCACAATTTCTCCCAGCTTCAGCTTGTAAAGTATTGTGGTTTTACCTGCAGCGTCCAACCCCACTGAAAAATAAAACATGTAAGAAAAGACCTTTGGCTGTCAAATTCATTACTGGGTTGTGATTTATTTCTGATTTCATATATTCATACAAGCTCTATCTGAAGCTAGCAAGCTAACAATAATCACTGCCCAAGAAATAACACATTAATTGTTGAATTTCAATGCGTAAATGAATAAAAACTCAATTATTGACAAATGATTTCATCTTACACCCAAATATTACCCCTTTTGTCTCAAAACTGAATATTTATCACAGAAATACATCAGAAAGACTATGTGCTTGAAACACTCACCCATCAGTATTCTCATCTGTTTCTTGCCGAAAAGTCTCCCAAAGAGCGATGAGATGGTCAGACCCATGATGATTTAAAAGAAAAACCTAAACCCTAACAACAAGCAAAACAGTAAAGAAAATGTGCGAATGTATTTGAATGAATATTCTGTCTCTTTGTGCTCAGTGTCTCGCAGTCGCTTGACGCGTTGCCACGTAAGAATAGGAGCCACCGTGGAAGACTTGGCGTCACTTCCTGCTGCAATCGCACTCCGGGCAGTGATGTCATAATTATTCATAACTTCCGATGTTTTCTAAAACGCTCACGTGCTTTTCTGATGGCCAACAATAAATGAAATAAATGGACTCTATTCTCAGTTCTTTAAAATGTAATCCCTGTATTCACGCCGAATCTGAGTGCACTGGACAACCTTATTTTTTTATCTTATTTTTTGTTCGCTTGTTTGTTGTTTATTAAGCAAAAAAAAAAAAAAAGAATCCATGAAATAAATTCATGCATGCATTCATTCATTCATTAAATCATTAGTATAGTTGTTGATGTTGTTATATAAATGAAAAACATATATTTTACATTATTATTTTTATGATTAATGTTGGTTTTCATTTTCCAACAATCAAGTTGTCAACAATTAAGTTGTGATTTTTTAAATATTATGTCTCCTTCACCTAATATTTTTATATTATTTCGAAACTGTAATTTTTGAATTTATACAGAGCAATTCTTACCATTTTAGAAAGCTCTTCTGCAGATTCGGCCACTCTCTCTCTGTCATTGCTGTCCACCACAAAGATCAGACCCTGAGGACAAAGGAATAAAAAATCATCAAGATGCTTCAAATGAATAATATTCACAAAAGCACCTGATTACAAAGATTACAGCACATCTCAACCAATATTTTGCACTTTAAAGAGAGATTTCACACCAGGATTCTCAAAGGGCATGGTTCCTGTAACTGATCTATTATAAGTTATTTTGAATAAATGCATTCAGAAACAGCTAAGAGGAACTCTGGCCAGCTAAACGTCTCTAAATAAAGATCTGACCTGTGTGTTCTGAAAATAGTGTCTCCATAGAGGACGAATCTTGTCCTGACCGCCGACATCCCACACGGTGAAGCAGATGTTCTTGTATTCAACAGTCTCTACGTTAAAACCTGCCCAAAAGAAATGCAGTGATATACAATACATTCAGTGGAATAGTTCTGCTTTTTAATGAAACACTGGCTGAATGTTGTGGTGTAAGACAGGACACTCAGGCAATCACTGAAGCCACATGTATGATGACAGCCAGTGGACGTTGACATATCATAAAAGGAGACAAGTACTACAGTTTCATAAAAATTACCAGAGGGATGATACGATACTCATATGACTCAGAACACAACACAAGACAATGACCTCAATCTACTCATGAGATCTGCTTTGAGATCATAGTCAAATCAAAAACAGTCCTGTCCTCTTACCTATGGTTGGAATGGTGGTCACAATTTCTCCTAGTTTGAGTTTGTACAGTATTGTGGTTTTGCCGGCAGCATCCAGCCCCACTGTAAAACAGCAAGAACTCATGATGAGAATAAGGTTTCTAAATATATAAGAAAGAAACAGAAGTCACTTCTCTTAAAAACTCAATGAAGAGCTCATGTCTTAAATGGCCAAGGATATAAACTACACTGTATTATTCCAGTAAACAGACTTTACTAGAATATAAACCTAAATATGTACCTAAAAACCATATCACTCTATGGCATACTACTATATGTAATATAATAAACCATTTTAACTGTACTGTACTATATTAGTTAAAACACTACAGAGTAGAGCTGCACGATTAATCGTTAAAAGATCGAGATCGCAATTCAAACACCCAAAAAAAAAAAAGAATCCATGAAATAAATTCATGCATGCATTCATTCATTCATTAAATCATTAGTATAGTTGTTGATGTTGTTATATAAATGAAAAACATATATTTTACATTATTATTTTTATGATTAATGTTGGTTTTCATTTTCCAACAATCAAGTTGTCAACAATTAAGTTGTGATTTTTTAAATATTATGTCTCCTTCACCTAATATTTTTATATTATTTCGAAACTGTAATTTTTGAAGGCAATACCAAAACATATTTCCTTCCGTTTTATTTTCTCCCTCAGTTAAATAATAATGTATTATTACAGTACTGTAAAGTACAGTATTTGCACTGGACAACGATTTCTGTCAAACTGTTGCAAATGCCTTTTTGACCAGTAGAGGTCATGGCACATTAATTTTAATGTCCGTGGTGCGTGCAGTAAATTTGGGTCCGACCGAGTATTTGCAAGACATCGATAGATAGATAGATAGATAGATAGGAGGACGAATCTTGTCCTGACCGCCGACATCCCACACGGTGAAGCAGATGTTCTTGTATTCAACAGTCTCTACATTAAAACCTGTCCACATGCAAAAAAAAAAATACAGTATAAGAACATTTTACTCAACATGCATCATAATATCAAAGTATTTTTGATTGGCTACAACGAGATTTGTGATACACAAATATTTCACCCAGAGCAGTTCACTGGTTCATATTTGGCTGTTAAGAGATTATCGCCATCAGATGATGACTGTCTAATTGACCCTTTGGTCCCTCGGTTTACTATAGTTCACTAAGAAACAGTGAAAGTGCACCTGTTTTACCATATTGTCAGATCATTTCTGTAAAACCTTGTGATAATGTGGCGGGCAGCAACAGTTGCTAAGGTAGGATTGATCAGTAATGTTTTTAAGGCGGGACTTAGCGACGGGGAAATTAACAGCACTTATGTCAGCTCCAATACCTACTGTCAGGATTGTCAATCGATAAAATACTTTGTATTATCAAATATTCTAATACATTTTGAATAAAAATAAAAGTTTATTTAATGACAGTAATTTAATTTTATTATATATGCTGTTAATAAGTGATCAATGCTGAAAACAGTTGCTGAAGGATTATGTGACACTCATTTTCCAACAATCAAGTTGTCAACAATTAAGTTGTGATTTTTTAAATATTATGTCTCCTTCACCTAATATTTTTATATTATTTCGAAACTGTAATTTTTGAAGGCAATACCAAAACATATTTCCTTCCGTTTTATTTTCTCCCTCAGTTAAATAATAATGTATTATTACAGTACTGTAAAGTACAGTGCACGCACTGGACAACGATTTCTGTCAAACTGTTGCAAATGCCTTTTTGACCAGTAGAGGTCATGGCACATTAATTTTAATGTCCGTGGTGCGTGCAGTAAATTTGGGTCCGACCGAGTATTTGCAAGACATCGATAGATAGATAGATAGATAGATAGATAGATAGATAGATAGATAAATAGATAGAATTTAAAGGTTTAAATTTTTATTTGTTAACCTGATCTGATATTTTTTTTATTATAAAGTGTTACTAAGGAGGTCGACACCACACAACACCTACCTGTGGAACAAGCTCTGTAACGTAAAACACATGTAGTTTTAGCCGCAAATGTGTGGTTATGAAAGAAATGCGAGGAGCGCAGCTGCGCCGGTGTACAGGTGAGCTCGTCACGTGACCAGAGGTTCAACGTCCAGGTGAGACGGCGGGAGTCAGTCAGACAGCTGCTGTACATGACAGGACAGACAAACAACAACGAGCTGGCATGTAGTTCACGGCATAAATCTCTTCATCATGAATTCAAGCGGTGCATTATCAGATGATGAAGAAAAGGTAATTAATCACTTCACAATTTATTATTTACCTGAAGTCAAGGCGAATACAATTTAATGTGGGAAAACAGTAGCCTGCGCTGCAGATATTTGATGACTGTCAAACTTTCGACCTGATGGCGTCATTTTGATTATTATCTATATATTAAACATATTAATGTTCTTTATTTTCGTCTTGATTGCTTCCACAGATTACTGTTTTGTCTTGGATCTACGTCTCGACTTTGAGTTTAAGGTGAGAAATACTTAACGTTTATTCGACTGACATGTGATTCCAGCATTGGTTTAGAATAAGCGCTTGCGATCTGTTGCTTTAATAGAACACGCAAAGAGAAAACATTACTTGCAGCTGAAGTTATGCATTTGATTTGAGAGGCAGTAACTCGCCTGACTCGCAGTGGGACTTCTGAAAAGTGAAGTAAGGATTTTGGGAATTTACATGTGACATAATAGGAAGACACATGGGGCAACCCAATCTGTCCCATTGTTTAAGCACAGTCCCCTGCAGGGCCCATAAAAGTGAGCTGTAAAAATGTTAGCAATTTGAAAGGAAATGTAAAAATATTACAATATTACCATTTGATGGGATAATTAATGGGTAATTAATCTTATCGTTTACAGATTAAAAAAATGATATTATAATTTAATTTTTACATTTTATTATAAAACACTGACATGTCTTTGAAGTAAAAATATGAATTGCCTTTATAATTTACTGAAACAATGAGTCAGTATGTATGCAATTTGTATTTACTGTAAACATTTTACATTATGTTAAATATTGTTAAAGAATGAATCCTTCTGAGTTTAACAGGAAAAGACATTGCCAGAAATCACTGCACAAACCATCACATTAACATTTATATGTTTAGATGTTACTTTATTTTTGTTACTATATTTCAAATTAGAGTTGAAGAGTTTTAAGTGGCATTTTATGTAGTTTATGGCAATGCCTTATGTCATGTGTGTCATGTTGTGGCTTTTAAAATCTTAAAAGTAGAATTCTTAACTTGTATCACATGTGTGCTTGTTGTTTTTGACTTCATTACATTTATCACATTGCTGCACTCAGTGTACGCCGCTTGGAATCTAGGTTTATTATTTTAACCACTTTTTCTTTATGTTGCAGTCTGATAGGTAGTTGTTCTGTCGTGGTGGTTTCCATCATAAAGAGAAGGCATCTCAATGAACAGGTGAGTCACACAGAAGAGAAAGAAATGTCCTGTTGCTGTTGTGCTTGGCATCGGTGTATCTGTTTCACTGTTATTATATATATACAAGTTACTAGCTGAAATAAAACTTTTTATATTTATTTTAGTTAATGTTTATTGTATTTTAAGGAAAGGGAATTTTTTTATGGTTTCCGTTTTGGTTAACTAAAATAACCCTGATCTGTATGCAATGGTGAAATTTTAACTTGAGGACCAAATCTGATTAAGCCACCATGCTGTAAAAAACAGGGCACAACGTACTGTATTAATATGCTATTTTATACAGGTGCTTTGCCTGTATTTTGAATTTTGCACTTCATTACATTGTGTTTAAGGGTTAATAGAAAGCACTGGGTTGTATTTAACCCAGCATTTTTTAGAGTGTAAAATTACTGGATCATGTCCTGGCAGAAAATTACCAGTACATTTTCCGGGCTTTTCTTTTTTTACAATGCAGCCACTAAATAGACACATAAAATGCCTACTTAAATATTTCCAGCAGATAATCTGAATTTTTGAGTGGACAAATCGACTGAAATGAGGCAGAATTTGATGGATCTACATTCCCCACTATTGCAGCAAAAGTCAACAGTGATGGTCAACATTGGCTAACAGTGTGCCAGAGCACTCAGACACAGGCTGAAAATGAAAACGAAGTCCTCTGATTACATCACTGCATACGACTCTCTTCATCAGCATCACACGCTTTAGATAACTCCTTTGCAAAGTTCACCAAAACATTTGTAAAAATATTTCTTCAACAGTTAAACCGGGCCTCTTCACTTGCAAATTTGCAGCATGTTCTTCATGTTTTAATGTTTCTCTATCATTGTTCTTGTGTTACAGGCAAAGCCTCTTCTTCAGCTGGCGCTGGCAGATTTCCTGGCATCACTTGTGTTGATGATCACCGCCATAATTAATTTACCCAATGAAATTTGGCCGTTCAGTGAAAAGATGTGCAACCTTGGATTGCCTTTGTCTTTGGTGAGAAACTGCTGACACAGAAACATGGAATCATTTATAGCTGTTATCTAATCAACACGATTTAGGATAACCTGCAATAAAAGTCTGAAAGTAATTGTTAACGTCTTCAACCGCTGCTAGGGATACTAACACTACATGCGCACATTCAGTGCGGAAAAATAAATATCTCTAGTGTGTACGACACTAAGCCCTGTACAATGAATTTGTTGAATAATGACCTTGTTATGTAACGACTTCCTTGAGCGGCTAAGAAATGAACATCTCTGTAACAGTGAGATGTTGGTGTAGAGTTACACACTAGATGTTTATTCAGTGCTTTGCAGATTTTCTGCATTATTGTGTGTTGCCATAAAACAATAGAATGAGCCTCATGTATGCACAGTCATGCACTGCCCTGTAAACACCTCATCATGACACTGAGCTGACACAGTGGTACAGTAAAAACATGAGTTTATTATTTACAGGAGGATACCTACTGGGAGGTCACCACAGTAAATAAACTGTTTATTAAAACCACTTAAAATACAGTAAAAAGGTTTGGACACAAATTATGAAATGACATTTTTATATACACTACTAGTCAAAAGTTTGGAATAATTTTTAAGAAGTCTCTTATACTCACCAAGGCAGCATTTATTTGATTAAAAATACAGTAAAACAGTAATATTGTGAAATATTATTGCAATTTAAAATAAATGTTTTCTATTTTGTAAATGTAATTTATTCCTGTGATCAAAGCTGAATTTTCAGCATCATTACTCCAGTCTTCAGTGTCACATGATCCTTCAGAAATCATTCTAATATGCTGATTTGCTGCTCAAGAAACATTTCTTATTATTATCAGTGTTGAAAAAACGGTGCTTCTTCCTATTTTTTGGTCAAAACCATGATACATTTGTTCAGGATTCTTTGATGAATATAAAGTTCAAAAGAACAGCATTTATTTGAAAATATATATATATTCTACAGAAATCCATGCACATTTCATATGTCAAAACTAATCTGAAGCAATGCAGGATAAGCCTTTGAAATGAAATATCAAACATTTTTTGTTTAAATCAAGCAAAATCAGTCATGTGTGTCCAAACACTTCACTGTGGATCTGTGCAGCAGCTGTGATGAACTCTCTGTCTCTCCTCAGGCCTTCTACTGCATCTCGTTTCTGCTTGTCATCATTTATGCCTGTGAGTCAGCACATGCGTTTCAAGGATGGAGGGAAAAACCAGTGCAGGAAGCTTTTGAAACCCAGGTGAGCAGGATTTCTGCTCATAAACATTCACTCTCCGGCACTCTCCGTCACTGTTTTATAAATCAAATCAATGTCACTATTACCTAACATGACAGCAGGTATGAATGTTTGCTGACGCAGCAGTCTGAAACCAGTCAGGCTGCGCCACATTCCTCCCACATTTTCTTTATGTAGTCACATACAAATATCTCTGTGCAGTACATTTCTCAGAAATACCCCAGGGAGTTGTTTCTACCTGATCTAATCCTTGAGCTCACTAAAATGATTTTTGTTGTTGTAACCTAATGTAGTTCAGTCTTATTAAATATTTATAATAATACTCAAAACCTGTTCATTTAGATCAGCGTAATTATTGTTAACTAAAACTAAAGCCATAAAAAATGTTGTTGCTTGAAATAAATATACATTAACTGAAATAATATAAATATTTAAAAAGCAAGTTTCCAAGGCAACATTTGTCATTTTTGTTTAGTTTTATTTGAAGTTTTAAAATAACAAACTAAATAAAGTAAAAAATAATAAATTAAAAATTAAAACCATATAAAATATTAAATAAAGACATATACAAAAGAATATATATATAAAAAATAATAAAACTAAAATTAAAGTGAAAATAGAAAATATAACTTTAATTCAAAATATAAACACAAAAACCTAAAACACTGATTTAGATGATACCAGATTTTTTAAGTTACCTAACAAAACATTTTTACAGTAAATGCTTTAGACATTTGTTTTATGATTGTTGTCTATTAATCAAAATGATTGTTATTGATTCATTTTATACACATATATATATATATATATATATATACACACACACACACACACACACACACACACACACACATACATACATTCCATTGAACTAATTATTTTATGCATTCATTCAGTTAACACAGTTATCACGCAGAAGGAGGAGGTTTTGTCTGACCTATGTTATTGCGTGGTGAGTAGTTCCAGTTAGCTTTCATAAATGCATTTAAATATGATTTATGTAAAACTGTAAATATGATAAAGTAATGCTTTAAATTTCATTGCAGTGTTAATGTAATGATCTGTATGTGTACATATCATTGCTTTAGGCTTGTACCAATAATTGGATACTTCATCTATATTCGTACCGTCAGTTATATGGAAGCTACTATTACGCCAGCAGAGATACCAACACTGACAACCGCCAGCAGAGGACCCACTGCCAGGTTCTGCAACAGGTGAGAATGAGTGTGTGTACAGTATGTGAGCATCTGTACGTACATGTCTGTCATTTTACTTAATTCATGTCTGATTCCTCTTGCAGCTGCATTCTCTTCTTGCATCCCACAAATGATTCCTGCATAACAGTGGTAAGAAATTTACAGACACCATCAAACAAGTTCAGCTAAATCACCTCTGAATCTGTTCCCATCACGCTGTCTTTTGTCCAACAGGATCCAGGTCATGCTGAGTTCATTCAAATTTTAACATTGAGCAGTGTGTTGATCGTCATCATCATCTGCACAGTGAGTACACACACGTTTATGAATAATACTGATCACAAATCACATCATTTGACAAATATTTCGTTAATGTGACTCACCATAAAAATCCATACTGGCCACATGTCATGTTTTACTTGAAAAGTGTCTTTAAAATAAATTCCACATGGTTTGATATTCTATTATTTAATGGAATGACTTTCAGAAATGTTTAAGTGTCCAAATACTTTTGGTCACTGTAGGTGTTTTATGTAAATAATCTCCTGTAATATGCATCTGTCATCCTGTAGGTGGTCTACTGTAAGTTAGAGAGCTCTTATAGGCATTATGAGAACACAAGCATGATCACAATGACACAGAGACATCCAGGTGGGATTTGGTCCTCGGCTCGATACATGATCCTTGTTGTCATTTTCTGCTGGTCACCAGGTCAGTACAATAACACACACGTGTTCTCAAATGCTCCCTGTATACAATATGTCTATATGTGTTTAACTGAAAGGTTGTAATTATTTTTATTAAACTAAATTAAATGTTTTCTTTTTTCAGCGCTGCTTCTCATCTGTCTGTCTTTCACACAACTTAAGATAAAACATCTCTTCCCTCTCTATGTCACTCAGGTAAAGCATGTTGTCTAAAGCAGAACATATTATGTTAAATAATAAAACATACACTATTTATGAAAGATTATGCATTAGTAATGCATCTTTGCATTAGTACTGGGGATTTTTAATTGACTCCTTCAGCATAGTTTTTTTTTTTTTATTTAACCTTTATTTAACCAGGATAGACTCTCTGAGATTAAAAATCTCTTTCACATGAGATTTGTCACGGCCAAAATGGGCAGCAATACAATCAGTTTAATCACAAATTAACTAAACAAAAACAAACTAAGAGCACTTAAAACAATTACAATTATAGTACATCATTACATCAGTAGGCGGAGACAAGTGGCTGTCTTTATCAATGAGTCATTGAATCGTCCACTCAACCAATTCGTTCAAAAACACTGCTTCATTCAGGATCTAAATGAGTGACTTTTTGTATAAGTAAGTCATTGAATTGTTCACTCAACTGATTCATTCAAAAAACAGCCATTTCTTTCAGGAACAAAAGTGTCATGCTGAATTCGTAACCACATACTAATTACTCTTACTATTTTCTACATAAAGGTATTGTAAAAATATTAACTCTTTCCCCGCCATTGGCGAGTTATCTCGTCTTTTACAAGAAAACGTTTCCCCGCCAAAGACAAGTTTTTACGTGTTTTCACTGTTATACACTCGGGGGCGCTATTACGCTTCTTCTGAATGTCTTTTACAAGAAAACGCTTCCCCGCCAAAGACAAGTTTTTACGTGTTTTCACTGTTATACACTCGGGGGCGCTATTACGCTTCTTCTGAACGAGTACAAAACCTGAACAGGATGGAGAAACGAGCGATCTCTTATGTAAACAGATGCATATGAAAAATAATGCGATCATCAGCAATAGACCGCATATAAATGAAAACTGCATAATGTATGAAATGTCGATCCAGGAAGTGATAAAGGACT
>NW_015627890.1:3186487-3188428 GCF_001515625.1 Sinocyclocheilus rhinocerous | reverse complement strand
TGAACAGGACGGAGAAACGAGCAATCTCTTAGGTAAACAGATGCATATGAAAAATTATGCGATCATCAGCAATAGACAGCATATAAATTAAAACTGCATAATGTTAATGTTAGTAAAATGTTGATCCAGGAAGTGGTATATGTCTGTGCAAGCTTTGGAGGTATTGATGGAAGCGATTTACTGGATTTATGCTTTGATAATCGTACTGAATATTACCCAGATGTAGTTTTTGATAAAAATGTGATTTTCTCACCTTTTTGCTCAAAATTATGCATTTTTTATGAAACCTACCTATATTCAAGTGTTGATAAAAAAGAATGCTTTAAGATATAATACAACTTTTTTGTTGTTTAAAAGTAGAGGCTCTGATCATTATTTTGGTGTATTGCATATTCAAATATTCATACAGCAAAATATACTGGAGGCCATCAAATATTAGTGAAAATCATCAAAATCGCTGGCGGTGGCTGGCAACTTTTTTCAAAAATGCTGGCGTGGAAAGAGTTAAGAGTAGTATGCTAGTATGCAGTTCAGAATTCAGCCATTATCTGCATGAGTGAGAAATTGAATCATTTACTCAACTGATACATGCAAAAACGCTTTCTTATTCAGGAACAACTCATGAGTTATGAGTGACTCATTGAATTGTTCACTTAACCTATTTGTTTAAAAAAAACATGGATTCGTTCAGGAATGAAACAAGTGACTGACTGTATGAGTGACTCATTGAATCATTCACTTAACCGATTTGTCCAAAAACGTTGATTCATTCTGGAATGAAAAAAGTAACTGACTGTATGAGCGACTCATTGATTCATTAACTTAACCGAATTGATTACAAACTCTTGACTTATTCATGACTGTGTGTTACTCCAAGACACACAACAAGAAACAGACAAATTAAATAGCAATATTGTGTCTAAAATATACAGTAGGCCTAAGTTACTCAATGTAAACGTCTTGTTTACTGAACTGTTTCTATAATATTGTTTGAGATTCATAGAAATAGATGCTATTTTATAGATGTTTTAATATGTGGAATATTTTCTTCCATGTGCTGTTGTACAGGCGCTGTCAGTGTCACTCCAGGGTTTTCTGAACAGTATTGTGTACGCATGGAGACGACGCAATTTCAGAGACGCCGTGCTTGGGGAACGTCTGCCTCTCATGACCTACTCTAACAGAGCCTTCTTTGACCAATCATTAAATGAGCCATCATGAAATCACAGTATGAAATCATGTACATGTTATGCATGTATAAAATACGAGTTTTCTTTTACAAAAATGTTTACTTAAATGATTTCTATTTATTTTTATATATATTTGTGATAACCAATGATAGGAAATGCTATATATTTTGCTGTCTGCAGAACAGAAGTTTACTTGAAATGTATAAACCAATAGTGGAGTCTCAAAAAGACAAATTATTAGTTGATTATTTTCACCTTACTTACAAGAGTGATATTACATGGAAACTCTATATTTGATATATCAGATGTTCAACTTCAGTTTTGTTCAATAAATGTCTATGTATAGCCATGAGCCAGTACTTCTAGTTCTTGACTGAACGATTTTGCTAGTTTATCTATTACCTAACAATGACAAAGCAAAGTATGCCACAGGGCCACGGTAGTAAAATCTCATAAAGTTTTTCAGTACAGAACAGTCAAAAATGTGCTAAACAGAATGATCATGTCACATGTCACATATGTCACATGAGTCGACAGCATGCACGTTCCTTTGGTTTCAGGTTGCACATAATCAGATTATCCAAAACGGAAAGAATAATTAGTGTAATTGACCAAGATATACTTTAGTTTGAGGTAGATTATCCTATATTTATTGTGTTTATTGCTGTATAAATTGGCCATAATATTGTGACACGTGAAAAAAACAGGATCATGTGGTATATTACTTAATTAATAATGTTATATAATTAAG
>NW_015627890.1:3167481-3186319 GCF_001515625.1 Sinocyclocheilus rhinocerous | reverse complement strand
GGCTGGCGCTCACCTATTATCGTCCCTGTTTTGATTTCAGCAAAGAGGGTTGTACCGTAATGCCTAATTGTGTACAGTTGTGTGATAAGAAAACCTGTTTGGAAACAATCAGTATTTTTGCATTTCTGCAGTGAAGATTACCCCACAGCACCACCTAGCATCCAATCAGTGGTAATACAGATATAAATTAAGTGTATCGCGTTAGTTCTGGCAGGTCACGCGAGTCAAGCTTGCATCGGCTGACTCTCAGCTGATCACATCTACCTATAGGAATACGACACCTATCACGGCATTCCTACATAAGCTCTATTCACTATAATTCAGCAGCTTTTTCGCATGCTCAGGAGCAAATTACCCTCCTCCATCCCCAGCTCCTCCTTTTGCCACAGTCAGGACCTGGCTTTCTGATATTCCTTGTTGAATCAGACTCCTTTTATCTTGAATAATGTGTTACACTTAAATATCATTAAGTACATTAATTTGGCGCTTGCCCGCCAAAGACAAGTTTTTTACGGCTTTTCGTGTTTTCACTGTTATACACTCGGGGGCGCTATTACACATCTGAACGAGTACAAAACCTCCCGAACAAAAACACACGTGAACAGGGTGGAGAAACTAGCGATCTCTTATGTAAACAGATGCATATGAAAAATAATGCGATCATCAGCAATAGACAGCATATAAATGAAAACTGCATAATGTCACGGAGTAAAATGTTGATCCAGGAAGTGGTATATGTCTGTGCAAGCTTTGGAGGTATTGATGGAAGCGATTTACTGGATTTATGCTTTGATAATCAGACTGAATATTATCCAGATGTAGTTTTTGATAAAAATTTGATTTTCTCACCTTTTTGCTCAAAATTATGCATTTTTTATGAAACCTACCTATATTCAAGTGTTGATAAAAAAGAATGCTTTAAGATAGAATACAACTTTTTTGTTTAAAAGTAGAGGCTCTGATCTTTATTTTGGTGTATTGCATATTCAAATATTCATACAGCAAAATATACTGGAGGCCATCAAATATTAGTGAAAATCATCAAAATCGCTGGCAGTGGCTGGCAACTTTTTTCAAAAATGCTGGCGTGGAAAGAGTTAAGAGTAGTATGCTAGTATGCAGTTCAGAATTCAGCCATTATCTGCATGAGTGAGAAATTGAATCATTTACTCAACTGATACATGCAAAAACGCTTTCTTATTCAGGAACAACTCATGAGTTATGAGTGACTCATTGAATTGTTCACTTAACCTATTTGTTTAAAAAAAACATGGATTCGTTCAGGAATGAAACAAGTGACTGACTGTATGAGTGACTCATTGAATCATTCACTTAACCGATTTGTCCAAAAACGTTGATTCATTCTGGAATGAAAAAAGTAACTGACTGTATGAGCGACTCATTGATTCATTAACTTAACCGAATTGATTACAAACTCTTGACTTATTCATGACTGTGTGTTACTCCAAGACACACAACAAGAAACAGACAAATTAAATAGCAATATTGTGTCTAAAATATACAGTAGGCCTAAGTTACTCAATGTAAACGTCTTGTTTACTGAACTGTTTCTATAATATTGTTTGAGATTCATAGAAATAGATGCTATTTTATAGATGTTTTAATATGTGGAATATTTTCTTCCATGTGCTGTTGTACAGGCGCTGTCAGTGTCACTCCAGGGTTTTCTGAACAGTATTGTGTACGCATGGAGACGACGCAATTTCAGAGACGCCGTGCTTGGGGAACGTCTGCCTCTCATGACCTACTCTAACAGAGCCTTCTTTGACCAATCATTAAATGAGCCATCATGAAATCACAGTATGAAATCATGTACATGTTATGCGTGTATAAAATACGAGTTTTCTTTTACAAAAATGTTTACTTAAATGATTTCTATTTATTTTTATATATATTTGTGATAACCAATGATAGGAAATGCTATATATTTTGCTGTCTGCAGAACAGAAGTTTACTTGAAATGTATAAACCAATAGTGGAGTCTCAAAAAGACAAATTATTAGTTGATTATTTTCACCTTACTTACAAGAGTGATATTATATGGAAACTGTATATTTGATATATCAGATGTTCAACTTCAGTTTTGTTCAATAAATGTCTATGTATAGCCAAGAGCCAGTACTTCTAGTTCTTGACTGAACAATTTTGCTAGTTTATCTATTACCTAACAATGACAAAGCAAAGTATGCCACAGGGCCGTGGTAGTAAAATCTCATAAAGTTTTTCAGTACAGAACAGTCAAAAATGTGCTAAACAGAATGATCATGTCACATATGTCACATGAGTCGACAGCATGCACGTTCCTTTGGTTTCAGGTTGCACATAATCAGATTATCCAAAACAGACAGAATAATTAGTGTAATTGACCAAGATATACTTTAGTTTGAGGTAGATTATCCTATATTTATTGTGTTTATTGCTGTATAAATTGGCCATAATATTGTGACACGTGAAAAAAACAGGATCATGTGGTATATTACATAATTAATAATGTTATATAATTAAGGGTGAATGATTGCTTCATAAAAATGCCATCAGTCAATCTAACTGACAAGGAAAATGCGTTTTTACACTGCGCTTAACCCTGAGTAATCGTCCAGGATTCGGTTTACACGGGGTTTAGAAAAAAACACTTTTTGGTAGAATAAACTATCATAATAAACTGTGGCACTGAGCACAGCAGTCCAGCCCTGGAAGTCAAATTCAGATTTATTTTTGCCATATGGAAAATATTTTGTTTGGATAATTAATTTAGTCAAAAAACAAACAAACTGATTTTCCTAATAAATGAATGGAAAGGTACTCAGAGAGCCAAAGCCCCTCATTTAGATGATATTTACATAGTTAAGGATTTAAATAGGATTCTATTTAAGGAGATTCTATTTAAAAGTATATTACATGGGATCAGCGCTGGGATATTCCTTCAATAGCCCCCTGACTTAACACTGAAACTGACCTCATTTCACAGCATTTGTCTGTGTTATTAATAGACCTGATTGTAAACAGATGCATATGAAAAATAATGCGATCATCAGCAATAGACAGCATATAAATGAAAACTGCATAATGTCACGGAGTAAAATGTTGATCCAGGAAGTGGTATATGTCTGTGCAAGCTTTGGAGGTATTGATGGAAGCGATTTACTGGATTTATGCTTTGATAATCAGACTGAATATTATCCAGATGTAGTTTTTGATAAAAATTTGATTTTCTCACCTTTTTGCTCAAAATTATGCATTTTTTATGAAACCTACCTATATTCAAGTGTTGATAAAAAAGAATGCTTTAAGATAGAATACAACTTTTTTGTTTAAAAGTAGAGGCTCTGATCTTTATTTTGGTGTATTGCATATTCAAATATTCATACAGCAAAATATACTGGAGGCCATCAAATATTAGTGAAAATCATCAAAATCGCTGGCAGTGGCTGGCAACTTTTTTCAAAAATGCTGGCGTGGAAAGAGTTAAGAGTAGTATGCTAGTATGCAGTTCAGAATTCAGCCATTATCTGCATGAGTGAGAAATTGAATCATTTACTCAACTGATACATGCAAAAACGCTTTCTTATTCAGGAACAACTCATGAGTTATGAGTGACTCATTGAATTGTTCACTTAACCTATTTGTTTAAAAAAAACATGGATTCGTTCAGGAATGAAACAAGTGACTGACTGTATGAGTGACTCATTGAATCATTCACTTAACCGATTTGTCCAAAAACGTTGATTCATTCTGGAATGAAAAAAGTAACTGACTGTATGAGCGACTCATTGATTCATTAACTTAACCGAATTGATTACAAACTCTTGACTTATTCATGACTGTGTGTTACTCCAAGACACACAACAAGAAACAGACAAATTAAATAGCAATATTGTGTCTAAAATATACAGTAGGCCTAAGTTACTCAATGTAAACGTCTTGTTTACTGAACTGTTTCTATAATATTGTTTGAGATTCATAGAAATAGATGCTATTTTATAGATGTTTTAATATGTGGAATATTTTCTTCCATGTGCTGTTGTACAGGCGCTGTCAGTGTCACTCCAGGGTTTTCTGAACAGTATTGTGTACGCATGGAGACGACGCAATTTCAGAGACGCCGTGCTTGGGGAACGTCTGCCTCTCATGACCTACTCTAACAGAGCCTTCTTTGACCAATCATTAAATGAGCCATCATGAAATCACAGTATGAAATCATGTACATGTTATGCGTGTATAAAATACGAGTTTTCTTTTACAAAAATGTTTACTTAAATGATTTCTATTTATTTTTATATATATTTGTGATAACCAATGATAGGAAATGCTATATATTTTGCTGTCTGCAGAACAGAAGTTTACTTGAAATGTATAAACCAATAGTGGAGTCTCAAAAAGACAAATTATTAGTTGATTATTTTCACCTTACTTACAAGAGTGATATTATATGGAAACTGTATATTTGATATATCAGATGTTCAACTTCAGTTTTGTTCAATAAATGTCTATGTATAGCCAAGAGCCAGTACTTCTAGTTCTTGACTGAACAATTTTGCTAGTTTATCTATTACCTAACAATGACAAAGCAAAGTATGCCACAGGGCCGTGGTAGTAAAATCTCATAAAGTTTTTCAGTACAGAACAGTCAAAAATGTGCTAAACAGAATGATCATGTCACATATGTCACATGAGTCGACAGCATGCACGTTCCTTTGGTTTCAGGTTGCACATAATCAGATTATCCAAAACAGAAAGAATAATTAGTGTAATTGACCAAGATATACTTTAGTTTGAGGTAGATTATCCTATATTTATTGTGTTTATTGCTGTATAAATTGGCCATAATATTGTGACACGTGAAAAAAACAGGATCATGTGGTATATTACATAATTAATAATGTTATATAATTAAGGGTGAATGATTGCTTCATAAAAATGCCATCAGTCAATCTAACTGACAAGGAAAATGCGTTTTTACACTGCGCTTAACCCTGAGTAATCGTCCAGGATTCGGTTTACACGGGGTTTAGAAAAAAACACTTTTTGGTAGAATAAACTATCATAATAAACTGTGGCACTGAGCACAGCAGTCCAGCCCTGGAAGTCAAATTCAGATTTATTTTTGCCATATGGAAAATATTTTGTTTGGATAATTAATTTAGTCAAAAAACAAACAAACTGATTTTCCTAATAAATGAATGGAAAGGTACTCAGAGAGCCAAAGCCCCTCATTTAGATGATATTTACATAGTTAAGGATTTAAATAGGATTCTATTTAAGGAGATTCTATTTAAAAGTATATTACATGGGATCAGCGCTGGGATATTCCTTCAATAACCCCCTGGCTTAACACTGAAACTGACCTCATTTCACAGCATTTGTCTGTGTTATTAATAGACCTGATTTCTAGATTTGATCAAGCAATATGCTCAAATGAGGAAAGCATAGCATTTTAACTGTAGCACTTTATGATTTATTAATTCACAGCAGCAGGTTAATCTAATCAGTAAACGCGAACTAATGCCTTTGAGTAAAGCATTAAACTTCAGATGCCTGTTCCTGTAATAAATACTGGACAAAAGCATCTGTTAATGATCACTTCTTAACATAAACATAGTCGTTTTTACAGTCTAAAGACAATAAATCTATGCATTAAGGGTCTCATATGGTATGTTTATTGTGTCAATCCTGTCATTCTGACCTATATATGCTACCATAACAAAAACAGTAAAAATGTGCATGTGTAACACAGGGCTCAGTGAGGCATTAAGAAAACAAATGCAGATTTACTGAATTTAAAAACAAAATCCACATGACAATCTATAAAGTGTCACATGACAAACCATGAATGGTCAAGAAGACACAAACATGAGGGTTTCATGGATGAGAACTTCAGAATAAAAGTACATGAACAAAATCAAAGAACATGGAAAAATGGCACAAAACATCTGAAATATGTTAGAGAGAACCAGAGGAGGGGAAAAGGGCATGAAATCACTGTACAGTTTGGATCATGGCATAAAGGTCGTCTACAGTCATAATATGGTCATAAAAATGTCCTTTGGCTGCACAGTGATGAATCCATAAATCCATAAATGCGGGGGACGTTTTCATGTGCATTTGGGAAAAAGAAACAAAAAAATCTTTGAAGAAATTGCTATTAAATCTCAGTTATCTGGCTACATATTTACTGTACGTTTCTTTTATTATTAAAAATAGGCATTTTACATTACATATCACAATAATAAAAGAATGAATGTCTAAGGGCTGTTGTTTTATGTGAAGAACTTCGTACTAAAATGAAAAATGACAGAAACAGTAATGTTCAAACTGCAAGTTTGCATATATATTTTAAAATAATAATTTAAAAAAAATATATACAATTAAACATTAGGGAATAAAGTACTAGAGCATGTGCCATATTGTGAATATATTCAGTATAAACATGCAAATAAATATCACAATATAGCATGACCTTGAGTTCCTTGTTGCTGTATTAAGAATAGTTTTTTTTAATTAAAAATGTCAGTGATATAAATATTTTCATTATTTTTTGTATACTTTAAAATCAATGAATGGCCTTTCAAGGCCGTGTTATTTTAATATCACTGAGCTACCATTATAGTTTTTTAAAAGATATTTTGAATTAGTTTTTATTTTTTAATATAATGTCTTCATCGTAAGTTTAGTTAAAGTTAAAGTTAGTTCAAGTTTGTTATGCGTTTTTGTCATTTTTATTACAGTTAATTTTTTTAATATATATATTTTTTTTTATAATTTTATTTCAGTTATAGTTTTAATTATTTTAGTACAAATTGAAATAAATGAAAATAAGAAAAGTTGCTTTGGCAATTAGCTGAAATAAAATAAATATAAGTTATTTTATTTTTTTCAGTGTTTTATTTCAGTTTCAGTTTAAAAAATTTTTTTTTTTTTGTTTGTTTCAATGGCAGTGGTTTTCGTTTACTGTAATATCCCTGATTCAAGGGGTGGCCAATGAAAGAATAATAGTGAAATAGTTTTTTGTTGAAACAGGATGTTTATTTCCACAGAATGGTGTTCACGTGACAGTCCTCTCAGTAATCCCCATGTAGGCTACGCCATAAACAACACTTTAGAAATGACTGACTCTCCACAATAAACCTCACTGGAAACACAACCACAACATCAAACATCACAGCACACTCCAAACTAAGTCAGATTAGATTGGTTCAAAGAAAAGGGGAAAAGAAAGCAAAACTGAATAAACACAGACACAATCCACAGCCCTTCCTCCCACCTCTCATACAAACTGTCTACTAAAGAAATCATCTGCAGGCCTTCTAACAACTTGTACTTCACCAAGAACAATTTCTGATGATTTTTCAGTTTCTTTCTCTTTAAGTTTTATCTCTAGAACTCAATATATACACTATCATTAAATGAAATTAAATAAAAAAATGTATCAAAAGTAACAGTAAAGATATATATAATGTTATAAAATATTTATATTTCAAATAAATCTTATTTTAAACTTTACATTAATTAAAGAACAATGAAAGATGTATCAGGTTTGATGCTAAAAATTCAGCTTTGCGTCACAGGAAGTAAATGACATTTTAAAATATATTCAAATAGAAAACTGTACCCCAAACATTTGAATGGTAGTGTAAGTGGAACATTCTTTGCATTAATGAATTTATTAGTAACAGAATCTTCTAGTTGAAAACTGGCTCATGGTGACACAAAGACATGACCTGCTGGTTATGAATATATGCACAAAAAAAAAATGGACTAATGGCTAAGGAATCATGAAAAAAAATTGAATAAGCAAAAAAATAATTCAAAATACCATCTCATGGCCAGTAAGAGATATTAACCAATTCACCCACCACTGGCAGGTGTGATAAAAGTCCTGACCTACATCTCTATTTTATATAATATGGTTTTGAGAAATGAGAATAAGACCAATAAAAAATACTGGACTTGGCTTGAAATCAAGTATAGGAAGGGCAAAGGAGGTACTGAGAATGATAAGAAAAACGTTGAAATAAAATAGTAAAATAAAAAAAGAAGGTGTGGGCAAATGTGAACATTTACAGCTATGAATTATATTATTGAATTTTTTTCACATGACTTCCGCTCCTCTCAGAAGTCCATAGAGAGGGAGCGCTGTTGGACAGGGTTGGCATGGTTACGTACCATCATGGCGTTGCATCCACGGGTGATAAAATCATTGTAGCCGATCTCCTCCATCACCCGTCCCTCCAGCCCCAGCTCCTCATCGTCCAGTGCCTCTCGCAGACTCTGCGCACTGTAAGCGTGAGCGCGCGGGTCGTGCGTGAAGTGTGAGCTGCTCCTGCGTCCGTGGAAACTGCCCCAGCCTCTGGCCCCAACAACCGTACTCATCTCATCAGACGCCTGCGAGAGACGATGCACTCTGCTTGCCATGACAATGGAGGCAGCGCTGCTCGGAGCGCCACAGTGATGCTCGTGGACGCAGCGGGACACGCTGGAGGAGCGGCGGAGTTTCTGCAGACTCTCCAGCTCCTCCGACAGATCCTCCGGCAGCTCCGCTTCCTGCATGGAGAACAGCTCGTACTGAGGAGGCTCCAGCACCTCCTGCATCTCTGCAGCGCTGAGCAAACCTTTACGGCTCAAAACCTGCAGCAGATAAATACACATTAGCAATGTCGCCTGCTGAGTTAATTCATGCAAAATGTTCATGCATCAAACAAATATAAAGAGATTTAATGCTTAAAGTCAGTGTAAATTGACATTCACAACCCATTCTACTTTGGTAAATTTGATCTATTTCTGAGTGACACAATATATTCAATGAGAAAAAAAAAAACGTATAAATGTATGATTTAGATTTTAAGAGGGATTTGTGTCATCTAAAAAGGAAAGTAGTTTCAGAAATGGAGATTTCAGTTTTGATAAAAGATTGCAAAAAAACATGCTTGTAAAAATGTTGAATAAAGTGCTCATTGAGCATGCACAATATGAGTGGGTCTGTGCATTAAATATGTAAACTAGGCATATTGTAATTATTCTTTAATTATTCATTTTAATTAACGGCTTTTTTCCATTATTATACATACTGCTTAGTTTTGGCAAGAATCATAATCATTTTTGATCAGTATTGAGTTCATGATTATATACCAAAATTACTCATTATATATTTATAATGAGTCATTATACAGTTTATTTATCTAATTTTTAATTTCGTGTGTTTTTCAGTTAAATTACACTTTATATATAATCGCCCAGGCTTACAGAATTATGTTTTTTTTTTGGGGGGAATAACATTTACTGATGCATCATTTACAATTAGTCCAGGAACATGTACTTAAAAAGTCAAAGGTCAGTTTAATTACTTATTATATTATGTTGACATTATTTATCAAACTAGTGAAATCCTTTCAAACTGCAAAAATATTGGTTTTCCGAAAACTTGCCCTTGCCTTTGGTCAAACAAACAGCCCAAAGTCACACCAGTGGCTGAGTCAATACTGCTGTGTCAGGAAGCTCAAATAGACGAATGCACTAGTAATGTTTTGATAGCGCCACAGTGTTGACTTTTTTCAGGGAAATCAACCTACAAAAGGTTTATGTATAGCTGATGGATAAAAAAAACAGAACATTTTTAACATAGAAAAAGTATATAATCTTTACGTTTAGCAAATGGCTGCAATATAACAAAGAGTGAAAATTTTAAGGGGGTCTGAATACTTTCCGTACCCACTGTATACCAAAATGACTCATTATATATTTATGAGTCATTATACAGTTTATTTATCTCATTTTTAATTTCATGTGTTTTTCAGTTAAATTACACTTTATATATAATCGCCCAGGCTTATAGAATTATGTTTTGTTTTTTTTGGAATAACATTTAGTCCAGGAACATGTACATAAAAAGTCAAAGGTCAGTTTAATTACTTATTATATTATGTTGACATTATTTATCAAACTAGTGAATTCCTTTCAAACTGCAAAAATATTGGTTTTCCGAAAACTTGCCCTTGCCATTGGTCAAACAAACAGCCCAAAGTCACACCAGTGGCTGAGTCAATATTGCTGTGTCAGGAAGCTCAAATAGACGAATGCACTAGTAATGTTTTGATAGCGCCACAGTGTTTACTTTTTTCAGGGAAAATCAACCTACAAAAGGTTTATGTATATTTGTAGCTGATGGATAAAGAGAACAGAACACGTTTTTAACACGTATTTCTGACCCCTGTGGGAGGCTGTTAATGTCTCATTCTAAATGGTGATTTCTCTATATAAATAGAAACCTTTTTTCTTGGCTGCTTCATCTGTATAAATACAGATATGATGAGAAGAAGCAAGACCACACCAGACGCCACTCCAATCACAGTGCTATGAGTTTTACTCATCTGTTGGAAGAAACTTTTAGACTTCTTTTCTGTGAGAGACAAGGACAACAAAGACAAAAGACAGCAGAGTAAGAAAAATGAATATTTCTCCAACTAAATGAGAACAATGACAATAAAACTGAATTTATGAATACGTATTACTGCTTTACATAACCAGGGTTCATAGCATTTTTTTACTCCATTATAACCTATGATGTCCATTCCTTCATAGAATAATAACTTAGTATACATATATGTGCTTTATACAATATTACTTTAGTGAACATCAGTTCATTGAGGTCAAACCCCTGAAGGAGCATATCTGTGCTAGTTTGATGTCTCTACAGTCACTTTCCTCTTACATAATAAAATAATTTCAGCATTTAATGTTAATTTATTTATTTATTTTGGCCATTTTTTTTTATTATTTATTATAACTTATTTAAATGTGTATATATCATTTTTATTACAGTTTATCTACAGCTTATTTGTATTTATGTTTATTATTTTTAATTATGTTACATTTTTTAAATGCACGTACTGTATATGCATATTATTTCTTTTAGTTAATTATCTTATTTTTATTTGATTTGTTTTCAGCTGAATTAAGTTTAAAGTTCAAGTAAATCCACTGTTAAAAAGACAAGGTCTTTAAAAAAAATGTCAATAAATGCATGATTGTCCAAAGTCAATAAGTAATTGTGGTAGATAAATGAGATCTCAATATTGACCAAAATAATCATTATTATGTTTCTTGCCAAAACTAAGCAGCTCTACCTGACAGCATGGATAATAATGGGAAAAAAGACATTAATTAAAATTAATAATTATTAAAACTAATAATTAAGAATAATTTAAATGTACTCAGTTTAAATATTCAATGCAAAAGCAAGTCATATTGTGCATGTTCATTGAGCACATTGAAGGAGTTTATTTTATGATATGATATTTTATGATAAATAAAATTTCTGACTATATATTATCATGTATCTTACACAACTTCATTCTAAGACTTGACGTCAGTGACTGTTCAAATCTATGTGAGAGGAACGGATGTTTCATCAGGGCTGCATTACTAACCTTAGACATCGGTGGAGCTCGTATGGTCCAAATACAATCCAGTGCTTCCCCTGATTTCACCTTATTTTCCTCCTCAACTTGACTAGATCTGATTATACCATCTGATCCAGACATTTCAAACTGACAGTCTGACGGGAGGAGACAACAGAATAGACAAAGAAAATTAAATTAACATCATAGCATTCAAATATTACAGCATATATTTCAACTACTTGAGAAAGAGGCCCGAGAGTCTGCAGACAGCAGCAGGGAAAAGTAATACTAATAAATTCTAGGACACTGAAATATTCAGGAGTTTACATAACTGATGCACTAAAGATGGAATTTACATTTATATTTGTTGGGTGCAGTAACCATAGCAACTGAAAAAGAGGGTGAATGAAGTGTCATTCCGATAGGAAGCTAAACATTTAAAAAAATCAAATCTCAAGTACTTTAACGGCTTTCTTAAGAAAAGGCATTTTTCTGCCGGACGTGCCACATCAGGTTTAGAAATCTAAAACAAATTTGCCATAGACCAGTATAAAATTTCAATATATTTTTTTCAGAAGTGAAAACAACCTACTAACAGTTTACTACTATCAGCACAAACGTTTTGAATAAATTTGCACAATTTCCAACCATAAAATGTATGATTCTTTAAAAATACTATTTACGTAAGTAGTCAGTGCAGAAGCTTTTATTCAAAGCTATAAGTAGACATATTACTGCGACAAACACCCTGGAATAACCACCACCCTCCCCATACTACATACATAAGTATTTTCTGTTTACCTGGAATGGGATTCAAGAGTCCCCCAATATGGAGATGAAAGTCAGGATCTGGACGCAAGAGAGGTTTTTGAATTAAAAAAAAGCATGTGTATGTTACGAATCCTGTCCATGGACTTCCATCCGATCGCCACCAGAGAATTTCCATTTCTGGATGAACCATTACTTGAATAAAACTGCAGAATGTAAAAAGGAAGATTAGTGCTTACGTTCAGCAAAGACCGTGAAGAGCATACGGAAGCGGCTCAGTTTGCTGGTCTCGTCGGCCCACATTCTGACCACACCCACAGCGTTGTCAAGCGTAATGTCGTTGGCAACAGTGCTGCAAAACTTGGCCTTTAGATCTTCAATGGCATTACTGCCTTCATAGATTGCAACAAAGTTCTTCTTACACTCATTTGAGTTCTCCAACTGATATTCCAGAAACCGGAGATAGATCTGTGTGTGAGATAGAGACACAAAAAGAGACACTGTAAGTATGAATAATGGTATATATATAAAGTTTTATTCTGTGGCTCTCTGAAAAACAGTCTGATCTGTTTACCTGGAATGGGATTCAAGAGTCCCCCAATATGGAGATGAAAGTCAGGATCTGGACGCAAGAGAGGTTTTTGAATAAAAAAAAAGCATGTGTATGTTACGAATCCTGTCCATGGACTTCCGTCCGATCGCCACCAGAAGTCACTCGTCCATCATATTGACTCTCTCACTACACAGACTGTTACATGTCACCACAGACTACATTTCCCATCATCCATTGCACTGATTGTACACAGCTGTAACCAATCACACACACACTATATGACACTCACTCAGATCCTTCTCAGGCCCTGTCCACATGAACGCGGTTATTTTTAAAACCGCAGCTTTTTCTACGCAGTTAGGCCGTACGTCTACACACAAACGCAGCACCAGTTCACTGAAACCGAACATTTTTGAAAACGCCTGCCAGGGTGAAGATTTTCAAGAACTCTGGTTGCAGTCTTGTCGTGTTGACAGCGAAACACTGGAGTTTTTGGCTTGTGACGTCGGCGCCTGCGCTGTTATCTCCGCCTACTGGAGACTTTTTCAGGCATCTGATTGGCCAACATGGCTTTACGGTTGAGATTATATCGCCACCTGTTGATTTGGCATGCTCTTGACAGTGATTCATAGCATGCGTTTGCGTTTTCATGTGGACGGAGATTTTTTTTAAAACGGGAGGAAAAACTCAAGTTTATAAAAATACCCGTGTAGGTGTGGACATGGCCTTAAACTGCCAAGTATTGTTTGCATTTATCGCCGGTTAGCCGATAGCACATTACGGAGCCATCCTTGTTTGCCCTAGTTCATAGTTTAATCTTGTTCTTTGCCTGGATTACCTGTGTCTTGATTATTGCCTGTTTTCCTCATCTTGTCTGATCTCTGCCTGCCCTGGACTCTATTGCCTGCCGTGGATTACCTCTCTCGTCTCGCCCTTGTTTGGATACTGTTTGCTCCTCGTCTGAACTATTGCTTGTTTATTTGGATACCCCCTTGCCTTGCTTACTGGATTATGTTTTTACCAATCGTTGACCTTGTCTGTCCCTGGAATACTCTTTGTCTTGCCTGAAATGTACCTGTTTGACACTGTTTGACCCATGCCTGTTATGACCACGTCTTGGAATAAAAGCATGCAGATGGATCGGCACGTCTCTCGTCTCGTTCGCCCCGTAACAGTATAAAACTAATACAAAGGGAACTGAGAAAAAGAGCATCAGAGAAAAAGATTCTAAGATCTAAATGCATGAAGAACTGCAACATGTATTTACCTGCAGTATATGAATACTCCACCCTGAAGCCCAGTCCCTCCAGCTCCTCATCACTGATAAACCTGATCCACATGAAGCGTCCGGAGGAGGTGACAATTCCTGGACTCTTTGCCCCGCAGTACCGATTAATCAACGGAGAGAAAACAAACGGCCCATCACGGATTTCAATGTTATCAAAGCGGCACTCAAAGGACGGCTCGATGTAGTAGATGTCATCGAAGACGAGTTGTATTCTCTTCCGTGGATGGGCTGATGTAGACAAGAAACAGAGGTTACGACATGAATAACTGTTGTGACTGAGAAGTATACACTACTGTTCAAAAGTTTGGGGTTGGTAAAATTTTTCAAGTAGGGATAACTGCAGGCTGAAGCGGTGGGCATGATGAAAGATTAGGGTATGCCAAAAGGTAGGGGGTGTGGATAAAGGTCTTTCTAATTGGTTGGGGTTAGTGTTAGGGGTTAGTTTCTGTGGTAGCATTCAGCTTTCAGCACGCACATTACGCCGAACTGCAGCTACCCCGTCTCCGATTTTTTCATGTTTTTGAAAGAAAAGTCTCTTATGTTCACCAAGGCTGCATTTATTTGATCAAAAATACAGTAAAAACAGTAATATTATGAAATATTATTAAAATTTGAATTTGAATATATTTTAAACTTTAATTTATTCCTGTGATGCAAAGCTGAATTTTCAGCATCATTACTCCAGTCTTCAGCGTCACATGATCCTTCAGAAATCATTCTAATATGCTGATTTGACGCTCAAAGAAACATTTCTTATTATTATCAATGTTGAAGACAATTGTGCTGCTTAATATTTTTAAATGATAAATTTTTTAGTCACACTTCTCCAATTCTCGCTATTAACACACTATTAACTATGACTTTTGCCTCAAACTCCTAATTTGCTGCTTATTAATAGTAAGTAAGGTAGTAGTTATGTTTAGGTATTGGGTAGGATTGGGGATGTAAAATATGGTAATGCAGAATATGTGCTTCATAACTACTAATAAACAGCCAATATGTTAATAATATGCAAGCTAATAAGCAACTAGTTAATAGTGAGAATTGGTCCCTATACTAAAGTGTTACCCATTTTTTCCAGGATTCTTTGATGAATTGAAAGTTCAGATGAACAGCATTTACTCGAAACAGAAATCTTTTGTAACGTTATAAATGACATTTATAAATTGAATGCATAAGAAACTGAACAGTATTTATATCATTTTTTACCTCTGATCCACCGCAATGTCCAGCTGTCCTGAGCGCGTTCACAACACCCTGCGCATGACGCGTCAACGTGTTCTGGCATAGTAGACATAGATATATATAAGTAGATTCCCGCGGCCCATAGAAACAGTCAGGCCGCGGGAATCTACTTATATATATCTATGTCTACTATGCCAGAACACGTTGACGCGTCATGCGCAGGGTGTTGTGAACGCGCTCAGGACAGCTGGACATTGCGGTGGATCAGAGGTAAAAAATTATATAAATACTGTTCAGTTTCTTGCACAGACCGATCACAGACCCATTGACTGCCATTATATGACTGTCACCTACATGCCCTGGGGGTAAGCAGATAAACATAAAATTTTCATTTTTGGGTGAACTATCTCTTTAATGCATCCTTTCTGAATAAAAGTATTAATTCAGCAAGACTCCAAATATTTTTTTGCAATGTATGTTTTAGCAAAGCAACAAATAGGATAAGTATCTGTGGAAGCTTGTGGAAGTGAGCTTGTGGACTCATACCCTCCAGTATGTACACGCACTCCTTGTTTGGCGGGTAAGTGTTGGGGTAGTTTGGTGAACTGAATGATCCTCCATTTGCCGTCTGGATCAAAGTTCCGCAGTGAGCGGGTTTCTTATCCTCAACAGCCACATTCTGAGGCAAAGCTAACAGGACACACACACATACGATGATCTACATTAAAGGTAATGGTTATTAAAGCAAAACAGATGGGAAAGACTCATTAAATGTTCATTTAAATTTCTTTTTTGGTTTCAATCTTTCCCACTTCAAACCAACCTTGAGTTTTCTGAGCCAATGCAAAACCCTCCTCTATCAGGATAAGCAGAACCAAGGCTGCAAGAAAACAAAAATGGGGCATGTTTACAAAGTTTTGGACGTCTTGGAAGTCTCGGAGTGGTCTTGGACTTCCAGTGAACTTTTCTTAACAAAATACACACTATGAAGAAATCAAATACAACTCAGATAGCAGACGTGTCGAAAAAGTACACTCAAAAATGCAGATTTTTTTTTACATATATATATTACCATTCAAAAGTTTGGGTTGATAAGAATTTTTTAAAGGGGTCATATGATGTTGCTAAAAAGAACATTATTTTGTGTATTTGGTGTAATGAAATGTGTTTATGCGGTTTAAGGTTCAAAAAACACATTATTTCCCACATACTGTACATTATTGTTTCTCCTCTATGCCCAGCCTTTCTGAAATGCGTTGATTTTTACCAAGCTCATCAAGCGTGTGACGGAAATGTTACGCACTTACCATACTGTGATGCCTTGTCCAGCCGGAGCGACGAAACAAAAACATTAAAACCCATTATAAACGAGGCATTTGTTTCATCCAGTGGGGACATAATTACGGATTATAATGACTTATACTGTCTTTTTACGCATTGCGTTGCATCGCGCCGCGTAAACATAAAAATCATGTCTGCATTTGTGATCAGAGAAACGACAAACAACAAGCCAACAACAGTACTAGAATAAAAGTTACGCCTTCTTTTTAAGCGCCTTCTTTTTTTGGGAGGCATTATCCAAATCTTCCCACATCGTGACATAGATATGTGGGGGCGTGTTAGAACGAGCCATTTTAGGTAGGCGTGGTTGACTCTTAACTTTTATAAAGAATATCTCTTTGGATTTGAGACTTTAGTCTTTGCATCTTTACAGATCTTCTTTATGCACCAACAGCTTGTAACACTCCAAAGAGAAAGGAAAACTTGAAATCGCATCATATGACCCCTTTAATGTTTTGAAAAAGTCTCTTATGTTTACAAGCCTGTAATTATTTGATCAATAATGATGTAAAAAAAGAAATATTATGAAATATTAATACAGTTTAAAATAACTGTTTTCTATTTTAATATATGCAAATGTAAACTGGACAGTTTGCAAAATGCAACCAAAGTCTTCATTGTTTTCATAATATGAACATCATAATTACATTCAATCACCTCACTAATTTTACATTTAGCTTGTGCTTATTCCTCTGACACTACATTGTTTAACTTCACACCTGCTTTTACTGCTACTTGTCTGCCCTTGAAAACAAGACACAGGCCTGTTCAGTGGGATGTGGATGTTCAGGTCACGTTCTTCAAGTGTATAATACATTTTAACAAGCTCCCCAACTCCTGATATACATCCACACATACAGAGTTGACAATTTTATTAAAAAGGAAAATGACACCAGCCTAAGTGAGATATGAACCCAGAACATTTTGCAATCAGAGCTCAAGCTCAACGTTGAGCTGACTTCATTGATGATGCAACAACACAGGTTTTTAAAATATACTGCAGCACGTGTTGGCCAGGGTTGTGTTTAAGGTTAATGCATGTGACTTTCATGACGTGAGGGATTTAGAGTTAGCTTATCAAACTCTGATATCAAACTGATTTCTGTCATTTCAAACAGGATAGGAGTGAGACAAATAAACTAAAGCCACAAAACCGAACTCTAAAACTTGCTCATGCTTGTGATGTTGTTTCTCACCAAAATAATAGAGTAATTTGTAGATTTCCTAAATGGGAATGACCCAACTTACTGCATCACCCTCTTCTTTTTTATAGATAACTGTAGTGAGAGACTAATAGCTTGATGAATAAATACAGCTGTAGGAGATGTGGTTTGATTGAGGGTTTGTTGAGGAGCTGTCTGTTCAGCACCACATGTGCAATCTGCCCTATTTTCACTGAACAACATACAGAATGTGGTCAAAGCAGACATTCAACCTGGTTTAATATAACTCTACTAAAGGCATTCTGGGCTGGCTGACCAAACAACAGAGTAAAAAGCCAAGAAATAATTCTGTTTTGAACTCTAAATCATGTTGGATGAATGAAAAACAAAATTCAGACAAAATTCCATTAAAAAATACTATGGTATTATTACCATGGTTCCACTGAAATACCATGTAAATATGCACTGTAAAAATGTCAACTCATTACAACTGAAATCTTAATTTTCATTGCTGCATTAATTTTTAAAAGGCACCAATTGCAATGAAGTTCGTTTTTCATTTTTTTCCCACAAATTAGAATTTGATTAATAATGAATAAAAAAGATTTTGAAACTGAAAACATATAAAACTGATAATAATTGACAAATGATTGTGGCAAGTTTGTGGGGTGAATATCATTGCTGTTATCTGATACCATCACTGTACCAGGGTAAACCACAGTACTTTACTGTAATGTACATGACATATTCTCAAAACATGTTTGACATTTGAAGCAACATCAATTAAAACATGAACTCACCCTCATGCATTTCCACTTTCACTGAACACTTTTGCTCTTGTGAGATTGTTTATCTACATTTTCAACGACGACATAAAGTTAGACCGTCGCAATACGGCTCTGCAACAGATTTCACGAATAAAGAAGCATCTCCTTCCTGCAATAAATTCGAAAAAAAATCCATTTGAAAGCAGTAAAAAAAGTACCAAATTAAACTGGATACGCCAAGACGTTTGCAGAAACTCCTGAGCGCCGCGCTTCTGAAAAGCCAGTTCACATTATGACATTGAGGAAGGGAGAAGGCTCGCCTCATGAATATTAATTAATTCCATGACCCAAGCACA
>NW_015627890.1:3143749-3167421 GCF_001515625.1 Sinocyclocheilus rhinocerous | reverse complement strand
GTAAATAAAAACACTAAATTAAACTGGATACGCCAAGACGTTTGCAGAAACTCCTGAGCGCCGCGCTTCTGAAAAGCCAGTTCACATTATGACATTGAGGAGGGAGAAGGCTCGCCTCATGAATATTAATTAATTTCATAACCCAAGCACAGTATGTGCAACTGATTGGCTGATAGGCGCTAAATCTCGCACCATTCAACTGCTGATTAACAAATACTCATGAATATTAATTACATCATAATACTTTTGAAGCTGCAACTGAAGCCACACATATACTACGAAAATGTGCATTTACACAGGCAAAAAAAATTTGTTGTAAATTGTAAATCTTCAATGATATATATATATATATATATATAAATGTGAAATAATTAATGAAATATGAAATTACACATAAAGATATGAAACTGTAAATTAGAAATTAAATATATACAGCAGCATCCGAACTGCTTTAAGGGCTGAGGTAAGTCAGCGCTGCCATATTTTAGTACTACTAATGTTTTGGTGCACTGCACGTTTTGGGTATCTCCCTTACTGAACGAACACATTTCGGGTTTTGAACCCTCTATTAATGAGCTGATTGGTTATGTTAGATTAGAAGGCATCTAAAATGTAGCTACAGTACTCCAGCCAGGACCAGGATTGAGAACCACAGCTCTAGGAAGATTACAAAGAAGCATCCACATGACCTAAGTAATATTCACAAGCTAAGTCTTGATAGTAGGATTCGTAATATTGCGGATGGGGTCCGCACAGCTGTTGGAAACAAGGGATTTGAGACTTAACACTGGTCTCTCGGAGGGGTCTGTTCCACCCATGAAAGCCTTATAAGCAATATGGAGACTGAACTGATGAGGCATGGCGTAGAAGCTGATTACATGGTCGCTGTAAGGAGGGTTATGAATTCTAATAATATCTTTGTCAATAGGTTTGTCACACACTATGGCTTTAATAAAATTTAAACTTGGCAAGCATCACTGCTATTATTGCTCATAAACCCTTGACCTTTCTATTAAACTTTGTAAGTTATCCCACAGTGTTTGTGGAACAAACATGAATGATGTCTCAAATCATGTGGCTCTAAGAGATCAGATTTATGATCATGTCCCATAATGTTATAGAGGCTTAGAGGTGGAGGTAATCTTGGATACATCTGAACTGGCAAATGTTTACAAACATTTCCTTTGATTGTATTTTGAAAGATGCATTATCATTTTCATCCTATGCATGTTAAACCCCTATTTAAGTCGACACCATTCAACTATTGATTAATAATACTTGTGAATATTAAATATGTCATGTGACTGTTGCATCACGTTGTGCAGCAGAAGTGAGCCAGCACAGAAACTGCATCTAAAACTACACATATGACAATATGCATTTATACAGGTTTTTTAATTAAACTGATGCATTTAAAGCTGCAGAAATAATATTAAAACTTGACCCTCAGTATTAAAGGAATAGTTCACCCAAAAATGAAAATTTGCTGAACATTTACTCACCCTCAGGCCATCCAAGATGTAGATGAGTTTGTTTCTTCATCAGAACAGATTTGGAGAGATTTAGCATTACACCACTTGCTCACCAATGGATCCTCTGCAGTGAATAGGTGCCGTCAGAATGAGAGTCCAAACAGCTGATAAAAACATCACAGTAATCCACAAGTAATCCACAGCCACACATCTCCAGTCCACCAATTAATGTCTCTCATTGTTTGTGGTACAAACATGAATGATGCCACAAATCATGTGGCTCTAAGCGATCAGATTTATGATTTTTGCCCATATTAGAGGCTTGGATGTGGGGATAATTTTGCATCCATTTAAACTAGCAAATCTATTTCCCATAATTGTATGATGAATGCTACTGATGTATTATCATTTTTATCCTGTATGTTGAGCAATATTCATTTAACAGGCCAGCTTTTTTTAACCTTAGGCTACAAGTTTCAAAAGTAAACTTTGGCACTGTAAAAATGGAAGAAAAAAAAGTGTATCAAAGCCTCTTGAATTAATCTCCAAACCATATATATGCACTGCTTAAATGATCACAGAACAGTTATTTTCCATTCATGGCTCAACAAGACCATTCCTGCTGACAACTAACATAAAAAGAGCTTTCATAAATAACTTAAGCTGCCAGTGAAGTATGATGGCACTTATTTGCAATTCAAATTAAGCTGAAACTCCCTTTCATCTCTGACAGAGAAGATGAGATTCTCACCTGAGAATAGAGATCCTGCCACATTCATTTACAATGGCCTAGATAAGGCAATGAAGCCACTCTTACTGTGCTGAAGTCAACATATAACCACTGAGATATAGGATCCACATTTGGTCAGTGCGCATCTAGTTTAAAGGTATGTTTTATTTATTACTGTATAGTGGTATGACCACTTTTTTCATTGATATATAGTGTTTTGGAAATGGATTACATTATGGATGTAAAATTGGTTGTGACCATCACATTGACACTTTGCACATATCTGGTATATTTAGCTTTTTTAAAAGAACAAAAATTTACATTTAATAATTGCAGGACTACTGTTTAAATGTGACAAGTCTTTCACTCTTTAAAGGATTAGTTCACCTAAACATTTTCTTCATCAGAACAGATTTGGAAAAAATTAGCATTAAATCACTTGTTCACCAGTGGATCCTCTGCAGTGAATGGGTGCCACTGCCGTCAGTCCAAACAGCAGATAAAAACATCACAATAATCCAAGTAATTCACACGACTCCAGTATATCAATTGGCTTCAATTAACTCATCTACAACTTGGATGGCCTGAGAGTCAATACATTTTTAGCAAAATAATTTTTTGGGTGCACTATTCCTTAGTATGCAATGAGGTAATTGCAAAGAGGCATTACAAAACTTGTAATGTAATATAATCTGAGGCTGCAATTAAACATTTATATGAAATCACATTTATTTGGGATAACACTCAAAAAGGGCATCAGTTTTGGCATGGCATTTTTTTGCAGCATGACTTCTGTGTATTTGTCTGCATGCAATTGCAGATCTAAGTCAGTCTTGCTGTTGTGTCTGGTTGAGTGTTTAAGGATTAAGAAAAGAGTAAAATCATTTTGTTAATCTGGTGCTTTGTAGAGAGAGAGAGAGGGAGAATTTGCTAGTCGAGTTCCTGTCGGCAAACTTAATTTAAGGAAGAAGAAACAAGGAATGTACAGTACTGTTATGCATGAGTAAAACAATGTGTGACCTGCCAGTGAACCCAGACATGTCAATTGTTTTACTTAATTATATTTATATAAATAAACATGACTATTATTAATATTTAAACAAATTAAAAATATAAATGTTATTTTATATAATTGTACATATTGATTTTATTTATTAAAAGAACACTTATGTTTGTGTTGAAATCTATACAGTATGTGCTAAGCCAACTGGATTTTGAGAGTGGAAGAAAGACCATAAAAGACAAGTAAACTTAACACAAATACTTATGACAGCCATATGGCCATGCACACACACACACAAACACACACACACACACACACACACACACACTCACTCAGTGTATTAAATCTTTCACATTCTCTGAGTAGCTGTTTAGCAGAGCAGCCAAAGGTTTTGCATCCTTCAGATTCAGCGAAACTGTCTCATCCTATCATCTTTCTCTCTAATACCACACAATCAATATGTAGTTACGTTAATGCACAATCACAATATCCTCTTATCAGAATCAGTAACATTACATGCTTCAAATATGATGCTTAACATCACCAGATATTTTAAATGCATATATTTCAAACCTACAGCACAGAACACATGGTACACGTGTATGTGAATTTGAAGGGTTAAGTCCAGGAAACACTCTGGATTAGACTTTACCATGTGACAGAGCACACAATCAGACTGATTCCAATGACATCGAAGATACAAGCGATTTTCTTCAAATATTTCTATGCATGTGTGACGTTGACTTTGGTAATGCTCTCAGGAGGAGTGGTCTAGTTTAGCAATATTGAAAATGGCAGTAGTGCAGATTATCTGTATATGTATCTATAGCACAAAAAATTACACTGAAAGAAAGAAATTAAGGCAGCTGGCCTCTCTCTGTGAGAACATGAGGAGGGAGATGGAGAGAATCTTTCTGACTGAAGTCCTGATGTCAAGTGACTTCAGTAAATCTCTCAACATCCCTCAGACTAAAAATAACCTCAAAATACATTAAAGCCACCAGCAACCCACTCACACCAAAGAGGTCAGAAACACATACTGATCTTCACTGGATTCACATCAAGTTAGAAATCAGAAGCTGTTTGTATAAAGTATTAATATAGGTAACTTTTCTTGAAAATTAAAATCCCAAAAACTTTTAAGTCATATCCTTATTTACAGCGGACCACATCTGTTAGATGTTTGCGCTTATAATCTCGAGATGTCTGAAACTTGACCTTGGTGGAAACACAATGATTTGTGTCATCAGACACGTCTATGGCTATACATGTGATCAAAGACACAATGAATAAAACCCAAGGCATTATTATTACACATGCTCTGAATGACAATGAAACTCATGTCTGGCCGGACCGGTACATGACAGCATCCGCTGCATCAAAAAGTTTTGATTTTTGAGTTTTTTTTTTTGTTGCTTTACTACACAATACCAGAAACATAAATGCATACTGTGTGTTAATCTGTTTTTTGTTTTTTAGAAGGAAATCTATTTGTATGTTATTTCCTTCTCAACAGAAGGCAATGTAGAATTTAAGTGGTGAGAGGACAATTTCAGAAGAGCCAATCCAATCAGAGCTGTAAAACACAAACACACTAGTATTCCAACTGTGCTACTGTCTTTCCTCCGAAACATATGTTTCTAATCATCCCTGGGTATTTACTTTCTGTGCAAAGAGCTTCCTCCAAAAAAGGACGAAAGAGCATGAAAATGCCATGACAGACACTGAGCGAGGAATCAAAATGAAGGGATTGAGAGTCTTAGGAGCTTCATCTCTCTGTCTCTCATACTCATTAAACAAGCAGCTAGTTCTCACAGCTCTGCAATTACTGCTTCAGCTGTACAATTACTACAAACAACAACAGCTGCCATCATCTATAGAAAAAAAAACAGAGAGAGACGAAGTTGCATTAATGTGGTATTCAGAATATTAAAAGGGTAGATATAAAGCAATGTTTTAATCTCAGGGCCATAGGGTATTTATAAAAAACATGAAGCAGTTAAAAAATAATAAAATAATAATTTACAGCAGCAGGATGTGTCATGCGGCAAATGATCTGTATCTGTAGCCTACTTCCTGAAATACTGAATACTGTCGGATCAGTAATCGTATTTGTTGTGTCTGTGTAACTGTGTCAGTGTAAATATACAGCTCTGAATGCCTGGGCATCATTGAACCGTTTGTGCATTCAAAGAGGCAGAAATGACTCACTTTAATCAATAGTTCCACATTTTAAACGTTGAAAAAGAGAGCGGGCAGGGAGTGTCTGTGTGGAAACTAAAATAGATAACTAATACAAATCAAACTACATTAGTTTATCAGTAATCCTAAAAAAATAACAACAACACACATGCTAAAATAACAACAACTTACTGACACATAGTAAGAAATGGTTATAAAAAACTGAAACAGAAGTGAAACAAGTAGTAGGAAATATGAAATATTATACAATATTACGAAATATAACAAATGTTAGAAAAAAAAATGGAACATTGATTATTTACAGCAGCAGGATGTGTCATGCGGCAAATGATCTGTATCTGTAGCCTACTTCCTGAAATACTGAATACTGTCGGATCAGTAATCGTATTTGTTGTGTCTGTGTAACTGTGTCAGTGTAAATATACAGCTCTGAATGCCTGGGCATCATTGAACCGTTTGTGCAGTCAAAGAGGCATAAATGACTCACTTTAATCAATAGTTCCACATTTTAAACGTTGAAAAAGAGAGCGGGAAAGTTAAGTGGTTTTCATTACCCATTTTACTCTTAGTAATTTAATAATTTAATAAATTTCATAATTTAAAAGTTTAGTGCAGAAGTATCGAATCGGTATCGATATCGACGATACTGCCTTGAAAAGTATCGGTATCGTATCGAAAACAAAATAAGGGGTATCGCCCATCCCTAGTGTGGAACACGTACGTTTCCAGCAGCCCTGTTGACGAGGGGGAGTCAATCATGGGTAGCATTAGTTCCGATTCATTTTTACGACTCGGTTCGTTTCAGTGAACCAGTTCAAACGGATTCTTTTGAGTCATCAAGTTTTCCGAGAAGTGCGGGATTTTGGTGTTTTCTACCTATTAATAAAAATTACTTTGGTCGTTAAAGGTGCTGTATGTAGGATTTACATCGAGTGGTTGAACTAGGTATTGCTATTGCAGTTCAAATTCAAAATATTGGAGAGGGTTTTTTTCACCCGGCCCCTCCTCCTCAGACTTGATGCACACGCAGGTTGCCAGATTGACGACACCAACAGGAACGAGAGCACTTGACGATGAATGAAATGAAATACGCTGTGTTTTACGCTAACTGGCAACCCGAAATACAATTGGGTAAACTGGCAGTGGGCGGGTTTCACAAACCAAAACAGAGGCTGACATTCCGGCCCGCACATTTTCAAAGGAGAATAACTGACTGTAGCATTGTTTTGTCAGATAAACACGTATGTTAACTTGGCATGTTTCTTAAATATCTGCAAACATATTATGGTATTTTTATGCTTTAGTAGAGTCAAAAATTTACATACAGCACCTTTAATAGATGCAACTTTTGATTTTAATGATGTTTTAGTAAATGTTGAATTTAACACTGATTAATGAGAAATAAATAATTTAGAAGTATTTTTAATTTGTTAGTTCATGTTAGCTATTGTAGTTAACTACAGTTAATAAATGGGACCTTCTTATAAAGTGAGCAAGATAAAATTTCTTCATGTCTGTTCCCATGAAGAAACAAACTCATACACATCTTGGATGGCCTCAGGGTGAGGAAATTTTCAGCAACTTTTCATTTTTGGGTGAACTATTCCTTTAAGGGAAACAGTCTTTGAGGAAATAAATCTAAAATGGCCACTTTCCACATTTGATTCAATTTATAATCTGTAATCTTATTAAATTACCTTTTAAGTTGCAATAAATTACTGGCAACCTCATGCGGGCCACAGCTTTTAGACCACCAGTTGAATAGTGCTATTTATTCTATATTAAGCAATGAATGTATTATGAAAATATATACATTAAATATTCAGCAAGTAGCATTTGAATCTGCTCAGGCAAAATGTTAGGATTGTGTTAGAAGATCATTATGCTTTAGCATAACTGGATGATGGCGAGCATGTGTGTGTGCATATGTGTGCCGTATGAATGTGAATGTGGGGTTGAGGGTCCCTGGGAATGAAAGCTGAATCATACTGTGTTTTAAATGTATGTGTGTGTCTGTGTGTGTGTGTGTGGTTGAGAGTCTGTGTGCAGTGATGGACATCTGTGATTGAGGGGATTTCCTCAGTTAACCGCACCAGTGATGAATGAAATGAAATACGCTGTGTTTTCCGCCAACTGGCAACCCGGGGTGCCGAAATACAATTGGGTAAATTGGCAGTGGGCGGGTTTCACAAACCAAAACAGAGACCGACATTCCGGCACGGAACGCACATTTTCAAAGGAGAATAACTGACTGTAGCATTGTTTTGTCAGATAAACACGTATGTTAACTTGGCATGTTTCTTAAATATCTGCAAACATATTATGGTATTTTTATGCTTTAGTAGAGTCAAAAACGTACATACAACACCTTTAAATACAGCGTGCGCATTATTCTTTGAATTTCATAGTGGTCGACTTTGAAAGACTTTCTGGCATTTTTTTTTTTGCAGCAATCTGTTAGTCTCGCGAAATTAGCATAGTCAAACGTCAACTAAAGTCTTTTTAAACATAGGCTAATACTTTTGTATTACAGATACTTGTGGTAGGTTCTTATGTGTTTAAGGTTCCAACCAATTTTTCTGGCGTCTAGTTGTCACACAGCCTATGGAAGCCCGTTTCCGCCACTGAATAAAAATAAATAAAGGTAATTGCAACTTATTATCTCACAATTCTGACTTTTTTTTTCTCAGAATTGCGTGATACAAACTCGCAATTGTGAGTTACAAAGTCATAATTGTGAGATATAAACTCGCAATTCTGAGAACATATCAGTGACAAATCAATTCTGATTGCGTGTTATAAAGTCAGAATTGCGAGATATAAACTCGCAATTGCAAGAAAAAAGTCAGAATTGCGAGTTTTTATCTCGCAATTGTGACTTTATATCTCGCAATTGCTAGTTTATATCTCACAATTCTGTGAAAAAAAGTCAGAATTGTGAGATAAAAAGTCGCAATAACCTTTTTTTCAGTGGCGGAAACGGGCTTCCATACACAGCCCAGTGGATTGCAACTGCTTTTCGAATCGATTCAAATGAATCATTAAAATGAATCGGCTCAAAAGAGTGATTCGTCTGGAAACTGTGCATCACTATCTGAGAGTTTTCCTCCCTTTTTACAGTCAGACTCTAACGTTACATCCCAGATCCTGCCTCTGCTCGCGTGTCCACGCTTTCACTGTTCAACAAGGGTAGGTGTTTACTTAATTGATAATTTGTAATGTTAACGTTTTGGATTAGAACAATAACGAAGTGTCCTGCTTATTGGTAGTCTCAGTAGGACTTTGCTTTGTTCCTCTGTCTCTCTGTTCCAGCTCTGATGCCACGTCAGTGGTGAAATTTATAACGGGGTTAAGCTCCACCATGATATTTCAGGGTATATTGTTTAAAAAACTTATTTTGACAGTATAGGTTGTGCTTTAAAGCTTTTTTCGAGAGTGTGGTCCCCAGATGAGACCCATATTCAAAGCACTTCAGAAGCTGGAAGGTGTGGCTGAGATAAAATAAGAGTTTCAATTGTCTTACAAATAAACTTTATCTATTTAAAAATAAATGAATACGGGTAAAATAATGAGAAGCTTTTTTTTCTTTAATGTCCAGACCAGAGTATGCAAAATAAACACAGCTCTTTGTGCTTATATTTATGTAAATGCCCATGGAAGCTGTTCATATCCATATCCATCAATGTGTGCTTGTAGCTCTTTCCTACTTAGTGGCCAATAAAACCACAAGAGAACATGATGTTCTGCTGTCTAAAACTTAAATGTGAAACCACGATGCTTCCCAAGTTTTAGCATCATAGCTCAGACATTTATCCAATATACTGTGTTTTTAAAGACTTTGTTTTTTGTTTTGTTCTGTTTTCTTTTCTTTTCACACACACACTTGTATGTAAAGTGCAGTAGTGGTTATACTTGTACATTTAAGTAGGCTAATTCAGTTGGTTTTTGTTCTACATGTTCCATTGGCTGATGTTTTACATAAAATATATGCAAAACACACCAGCGGCTGGAAGATCATTAGGTGCAAGTATGTCAGTACAATATTCAAGAAATTAATGAATTACATGTTTTTTTCCCCCCTGAGGATGTAGTCATGAAACGGTTGTCATTCAGAGTTGAATTAAGGTAGCAAACTGGATGCAGAATTTCAATTCAAATTTGTATGTTAGAAAGAATTCAAATGAATTGAAATTCAAAGAACTTCATAAAACTTTAATTTTATCAGGAATATTGTCTTGACAAAGCCTTATTTGAAAGTTTGGACCAAAGTTTAAAAAGCCTTGATGTTTGAAGATTTATATTAGTCAATAGATCCAGTTCTTTATTTCTGAATTTTACACAACCCTGTCATGAAAAAGTTGAAAGTTACATGTAAAACCAGCCACCTCAGATATCTAATGAACATTCCTAAAAGTATGCCTACTGAGTCGCTGACAAGCAGCAAACCAGCCATCTGATATTTGTTCTTCTTGATGGTCTATATTCTTCCGAGCTCTTGTGTATGAACCGTTCAGCCAGTCTTCCATAGGAGAAGAGGAAAAGAATGTACGTTAAAACAATGATTGTAATAAAGGAAAATAAAGACTGTAACACATCACAGTGACATTGTTCCTTGATCTGTATTTTGCATTTAATCAAATACGTTTGCGGTATGCATTCCTACAGTATCTTCTCAAACATATGAACAAAACATCAATATGTGAAAATAGCTTGATTCAACATTACTGCAGTGCCTCTGGAGTTAGAAATAATTTGGAGTACAGACAAAACTCAACAGAAGTGTATGAACAATCCCAATACATGGGAGTTTCCTGGGAAGATAACATGCACCATCTCTCAGTTTTCTCAGCGAAGCTTCTGGGGATAGGGGCAACATTCTTTCCAGAGAAAAGGGGTCTCGTGGGACAGTTTTTTTTTTTTAGGTTAACTTTCTAGATCTTTTCCCAAGAAACTTTGGCTTTATTATAAATAAACATCTTTCAGGAAAAGAATGTACGTTAAAACAATGATTGTAATAAAGGAAAATAAAGACTGTAACACATCACAGTGACATTGTTCCTTGATCTGTATTTTGCATTTAATCAAATACGTTTGCGGTATGCATTCCTACAGTATCTTCTCAAACATATGAACAAAACATCAATATGTGAAAATAGCTTGATTCAACATTACTGCAGTGCCTCTGGAGTTAGAAATAATTTGGAGTACAGACAAAACTCAACAGAAGTGTATGAACAATCCCAATACATGGGAGTTTCCTGGGAAGATAACATACAACCTCCCTCAGTTTTCTCAGCGAAGCTTCTGGGGATAGGGGCAACATTCTTTCCAGAGAAAAGGGGTCTCATGGGACAGTTTTTTTTTTTTTAGGTTAACTTTCTGGATCTTTTCCCAAGAAACTTTGGCTTTATTATAAATAAACATCTTTCAACTGAGTTTTCTGTACTGAACGTGTAGCAAAGTTTTTGATGAAATATTAAGCTGCTTCCATTTGCTGAAATCTCAAGGAAATGCCATGCCTCATTATCCTTGTATAACAGAGCTTTGTGTATTCCAGCCATAAGAGTAATGAATTTAGATGACATGGCTCTAGGGAATCTACTGTTGCATAACAAGTAAACTTTATACAAATATACATACAGTATGGACTCCCATGCAAATAAAGTGGATTTGACAGAAAATAAATAAATAAACAGGTAACTGTGATACCCATATGACTTATTTTTCAAATAAATTGAGCATGGGGGAAAAAAAAACTTTCAAACTAAATCTTTTTTTAATTTCTCTTTAGTGGAAACAATGTTATTTTCTAACATATCACCTTGTTATATAGCAAAATAAGGGAAAAATTATACAATCCAATAACAAAAATATACAACATAACTCTATTTAAATAAAACAACAAATAGTGATGGCTGAAAATGAGTTCAGCTGGTGATGTTTTATTCATCTCCTGCACCAGACAGATCCTGTGCTTTGGCTTTCTGTCAGTAAAAGAGAGAAAACAGAATCAGGATTCTGAAAGGGCAGTAGTGGGGAAATGAAACAGGAAGCAAAATAGATACCGTGAAGGTACTTGCATAGCAATATAATTAACATCTGATGGCCTCTAGATCTCATTGAGCCATATCGTGTTTGTCATGTTGCTATTTTGAACTGAGAAAGACAACCAGAAGAACAGACTGTGTTATGTAACAGTGTGACAGCCACATACCAAAGAGGCCAGTTTCTTTAGCATTTCCTCTTAGTGAGATCATTCTTTCACGGGGTGGGTGTCTAATATCGGTTTAATCAATAATTACTATTCACTTTCAGTCAGAACATGGGTGCATCTCATAAAAAATGTCATATTTTACCCCAAATACAGTATACTACTATTCAAAAGTTTGGAGTCAGTAAGATTTTTTAATGTTTTTGTAAGAAGTCTCTTACACTTACCAAGACTGCATTTATTTGATCAGAAATGCAATAAAAACAATACTATTATGAAATATTATTACAATTTAAAATGACTGGTTTTCTATATTAATTCTATTATTAAATTGTGAAATTTAGCACTCCCCCAATTTCTCACCACTGTAATGTAAATCCTGGTGGAAGCATAGAGTGATTTTGATGTTAAATATTAAGTGAACGTTCTTGGCAGCCTTTGTTAGATTTACACACAAGTTACAGTATTCAGAAAGCTGATCTTCATCACCATTGGTCGTGTCAAGCCTGCATGTGTTGGTACTTCTTGGCCAGGTCTACATTGGTGCATCCGGGCTGGAAGGGATACGTCCAGAGGATGGAGTTCCAGGAGTGACCAAATCTCTTCACACCCATGTTGAGGTACAGCATCTCGTCAGCAGAAAAGTTCCGCCTCTCTCTGTGTCTGCCTGAAGACTAAAGCAGAAAACCTTCACAAATTCACACATTTAGATGGGCTAAAAATGATATACATTATGCATATGGGTGTACAAATATAAACGGTTCGTAATAAGTTAAGATATTTATAGTCAATGTGAATTGTTTCAGAGGAAGAGCAAGTTAATGAATTTTACATTTGCATTTTCTTTGATTATGCTCAGAATATTATGACAAAAAGGACATTGCATGACTGTCTGCACTATAAAAAAACGCTAAAATAGGGTGTTCTAGGTTCAATGCAAGTGTGAAATCATGGTATAATTTACCTAATACTAAGAGTACCATACATTTTTTGGGAGACAGTCTCCTGAGGTTTTCTTGAGGCGGCTGTGAACCGTGTTCTTTTTTATGCCTGGGCCAGAGAGAAAAAGAAAAGAAAGAATGAGAGGCAGGAAGTGGAATTAAATAACCAAACCATACAAAATGTGTCTTTGCTGTTAACAGCAATACAGACTTGACCTGCACAGGCAGCAGGGAGGTACAGTGGGTACGGAAAGTATTCAGACCCCCTTAAATTTTTCACTCTTTGTTATATTGCAGCCATTTGCTAAAATCATTTAAGTTAATTTTTTTTCCTCATTAATGTACACACAGCACCCCATATTAACAGAAAAACACAGAATTGTTGACATTTTTGCAGATTTATTAAAAAAAAAAAACTGAAATATCACATGCTCAGTATTTAGAGTAGAAGCACCCTTTTGATCTAATACAGCCACGAGTCTTTTTGGGAAAGATGCAACAAGTTCTTCACACCTGGCTTTGGGGATCCTCTGCCATTCCTCCGTGCAGATCCTCTCCAGTTCTGTCAGGTTGGATGGTAAACGTTGGTGGACAGCCATTTTTAGGTCTCTCCAGAGATGCTCAATTGGGTTTAAGCCAGGGCTCTGGCTGGGCCATTCAAGAACAGTAACAGAGTTGTTGTGAAGCCACTCCTTCGTTATTTTAGCTGTGTGCTTAGGGTCATTGTCTTGTTGGAAGGTAAACCTTAGTTCCAGTCTGAGGTCCTGAGCACTCTGGAGAAGGTTTTCATCCAGGATATCCCTGTACTTGGCCGCATTCATCTTTCCCTCGATTGCAACCAGTCGTCCTGTCCCTGCAGCTGAAAAACACCCCCACAGCATGATGCTGCCACCACCATGCTTCACTGTTGGGACTGTATTGGACAGGTGCCTGGTTTTCTCCACACATACCGCTTAGAATTAAGGCCAAAAAGTTCTATCTTAGTCTCATCAGACCAGAGAATCTTATTTCTCACCATCTTGGAGTCCTTCAGGTGTTTTTTTAGCAAACTCCATGCGGGCTTTCATGTGTCTTCCACTGAGGAGAGGCTTCCGTCGGGCCACTCTGCCATAAAGCCCCGACTGGTGGAGGGCTGCAGTGATGGTTGACTTTCTACAACTTTCTCCCATCTCCCGACTGCATCTCTGGAGCTCAGCCACAGTGATCTTTGGGTTCTTCTTTACCTCTCTCACCAAGGCTCTTCTCCCCCGATAGCTCAGTTTGGCCAGACGGCCAGCTCTAGGAAGGGTTCTGGTCATCCCAAACGTCTTCCATTTAAGGATTATGGAGGCCACCGTGCTCTTAGGAACCTTAAGTGCAGCAGAAAGTTTTTTGTAACCTTGGCCAGATCTGTGCCTTGCCACAATTCTGTCTCTGAGCTCTTCAGGCAATTCCTTTGACCTCATGATTCTCATTTGCTCTGACATGCACTGTGAGCTGTAAGGTCTTATATAGACAGGTGTGTGGCTTTCCTAATCAAGTCCAATCAGTATAATCAAACACAGCTGGACTCAAATGAAGGTGTAGAACCATCTCAAGGATGATCAGAACAAATGGACAGCACCTGAGTTAAATATATGAGTGTCACAGCAAAGGGTCTGAATACTTAAGACCATGTGATATTTCAGTTTTTCTTTTTTAATAAATCTGCAAAAATGTCAACAAATCTGTGTTTTTCTGTCAATATGGGGTGCTATGTGTACATTAATGAGGAAAAAAAATTAACTTAAATGATTTTAGCAAATGGCTGCAATATAACAAAAAGTGAAAAATTTAAGGGGGTCTGAATACTTTCCGTACCCACTGTAACCTCTAAATATGGTGGTTTTTTTCTGGCGGTATTTTGTGATTTATGGAGCGATTAAAAGAGAGATCCCCTCAGTAAAAGCCTTTAACTCTAATATGTAAAAAAAAAATTGGACCAGGCTTTATGCAATGTTCAGTTTATTATTCTGGAAATATATGCAAATGAGTGCATATTTAATTAGATAATGCAACGTTTGCATATGTGAACATAATGTTACAGAAAACTTAAAGGCTTCATTTGGCCAAAAAATTTAAATTGTCATCATTTCCTTACATCAAGTTGTTCCAAACCTGTATGAGTGTTTGAGCACAGAAAAATATATTTTGAAGAGTGTAGGTAACCAAACAGTTGATGGTAGCCATTGTATTTTTGCATACTGTGGCTACTGTAAACCATAAACTGTTTGGTTACCAACATTCTTCAAAATATAGACCATCGACTCTACCGTGCGACTCCACCGGGCAGGGACACCGGCAAAGGATAAGTATCGCTTTTTATTTCTCCTCTTTCCTACTACTTGTTTCACTTCTGTTTCAGTTTTTTATAACCATTTCTTACTATGTGTCAGTAAGTTGTTGTTATTTTAGCATGTGTGTTTGCCTCAGTGTTATTTTTTTTTAGGATTACTGATAAACTACTGTAGTTTGATTTGTATTAGTTATCTATTTTAGTTTTAGTTACAGTTGTAGTCATGTTGTCATTTTATTAGTTTTTTTATTATGTCTATATAGTTTTTTTTATTAAGTTTTAGTTTTATTTAATTTGAGTTATTTCAGTACTTCAACATACAAAATGGAAATGAAATAATATATATATATATTTAATGTATTTATATATATGTACATGTATATGTGTGTGGCTGTACATACACATATGTAGTTGTTTTTTTGGTGTTTGGCTTAGTGTTATGTTAGAATCATTATTATACTCTTATACCTTTTGTTCTTTAATATTTTGAATTGTTTTTAGCTTTATTTTTTTGTTTTCATTTAAATGTTTAGTTTTGAAATGTTGTTGAATGCATTTGTCATTTTTATTTAATTTCTTTTATTTTCTTAAATGTGTGTATATACAGTGGGTACGGAAAGTATTCAGACCCCCTTAAATTTTTCACTCTTTGTTGTATTGCAGCCATTTGCTAAAATCATTTAAGTTAATTTTTTTTCCTCATTAATGTACACATAGCACCCCATATTGACAGAAAAACACAGATTTGTTGACATTTTTGCAGATTTATTAAAAATGAAAAACTGAAATATCACATGGTCCTAAGTATTCAGACCCTTTGCTGTGACACTCATATATTTAACTCAGGTGCTGTCCATTTGTTCTGATCATCCTTGAGATGGTTCTACACCTTCATTTGAGTCCAGCTGTGTTTGATTATACTGATTGGACTTGATTAGGAAAGCCACACACCTGTCTATATAAGACCTTACAGCTCACAGTGCATGTCAGAGCAAATGAGAATCATGAGGTCAAAGGAATTGCCTGAAGAGCTCAGAGACAGAATTGTGGCAAGGCACAGATCTGGCCAAGGTTACAAAAAAATTTCTGTTGCACTTAAGGTTCCTAAGAGCACAGTGGCCTCCATAATCCTTAAATGGAAGACGTTTGGGATGACCAGAACCCTTCCTAGAGCTGGCCGTCCGGCCAAACTGAGCTATCGGGGGAGAAGAGCCTTGGTGAGAGAGGTAAAGAAGAACCCAAAGATCACTGTGGCTGAGCTCCAGAGATGCAGTCGGGAGATGGGAGAAAGTTGTAGAAAGTCAACCATCACTGCAGCCCTCCACCAGTCGGGGCTTTATGGCAGAGTGGCCCGACGGAAGCCTCTCCTCAGTGGAAGACACATGAAAGCCCGCATGGAGTTTGCTAAAAAAACACCTGAAGGACTCCAAGATGGTGAGAAATAAGATTCTCTGGTCTGATGAGACCAAGATAGAACTTTTTGGCCTTAATTCTAAGTGGTATGTGTGGAGAAAACCAGGCACCTGTCCAATACAGTCCCAACAGTGAAGCATGGTGGTGGCAGCATCATGCTGTGGGGGTGTTTTTCAGCTGCAGGGACAGGACGACTGGTTGCAATCGAGGGAAAGATGAATGCGGCCAAGTACAGGGATATCCTGGGCGAAAACCTTCTCCAGAGTGCTCAGGACCTCAGACTGGAACTAAGGTTTACCTTCCAACAAGACAATGACCCTAAGCACACCGCTAAAATAACGAAGGAGTGGCTTCACAACAACTCTGTGACTGTTCTTGAATGGCCCAGCCAGATCCCTGACTTAAACCCAATTGAGCATCTCTGGAGAGACCTAAAAATGGCTGTCCACCAACGTTTACCGTCCAACCTGACAGAACTGGAGAGGATTTGCAAGGAGGAATGGCAGAGGATCCCCAATTCCAGGTGTGAAAAACTTGTTGCATCTTTTCCAAAAAGACTCATGGCTGTATTAGATCAAATGGGTGCTTCTACTAAATACTGAGCATTTTTCAGTTTTTCTTTTTTAATAAATCTGCAAAGATGTCAACAATTCTGTGTTTTTCTGTCAATATGGGGTGCTGTGTGTACATTAATGAGGAAAAAAAATTAACTTAAATGATTTTAGCAAATGGCTGCAATATAACAAAGAGTGAAAAATTTAAGGGGGTCTGAATACTTTCCGTACCCACTGTATATTGATCTTTAGAATGATTTAGTGGGCAGTCTGTGGAACAGTACTCACAGTACTAGTATCCTACAGAACAAATACACACTGTTTAGCAGGACATTCCTCTCAGCATGAAGGGCCTTCTTATTGTAGTCACACTGTTCCACCAACTCGAGGAACAAAACCCTTTGTGTGTGCATGTATGGATGCAAACACACACCAATCTTTATAATTTACTTGTTTATTCCAGGCATTAAGAGTATTAAAATAATACAATACTATTGTATTTTACAGTTAAAAATTTAATAATTAAAACCAAATAATATAATTTAAAAAAATTAAATTATCCATTAAGATCATCATAGAGTTATTCTAGTCAACTGTAGTCACATGCCTTTCAAGAATTCTTGTTCCTTTTTAATCTGTTGCAGCACTGAGTGGTAACATATTTTTGCAAAATGGCTACTAAACTATAAATTGCTACTTTTACATCAGCACCAATTAGAATTGCTTTTTAGTGCCATCTTATGACTAGTAAAAATGTAAAAAACTAATGGTTGGGTTCCTGATCACCCTTTCCAGGTTTGATTATGGATAATGACTGGATGACATTACATGACCCTTTACTTGACAATTACAGTGCGAACGTTTCTAGAAAGTTCAGTAAGTCTTGAGGTTACAGGAAAGAAGCCACGTCGGAACAACTGAAAAAGCACTCAGAGACCACAACTCGGCAATAGAGGGAATGGAATGAATGAGACTGAGGGGGAAAAGGAGGACAAAAGTAAAAAACTGAGAGCAAAGACGGAAAGACATTTCAGCAACTTAGACAAAAGTCGAAAGCACAGATGAGTCTTGCGTTACATAACTACTTATTCAATAATATAATCTGGCTCTTTGCACGCATATGCACCGTTTATCAAATGTATGGGGCAGTTTCCAGATGTTTATAGTGGCACAGACATTATGAATGTTACCTCTCCCCAAACCTCTAAACTATTATACGTCTAAGAGCTACAGTTCTCTTTTGTACTGCAAGGGAAAGAACACTTCTCTTACTGTATATTTCTCTCGGTCTTCTCAGGGGTGTGAGCCTAATACCTGAAGAAAGAAACACTAAGAATTAGAGAGAAGAAAATAAACACCAAATGCACTAAAAATGCCATAGCATGTGAAGATATCCAGTTGTTAAAGAAAAAAGAGGCTGCATCCCAATTTGCATACTTCTATGCAATAACTGGGACATAATACACCATAAAACTGCATCTCGATTCCACACACCATTTGTCTCATGCTGTTTGAATTTCAATCATCTATCTGAATAGTTTGTACAAAATAGAATATAAACGGATCATCAGACTTTGTATGTAATTATAAATTCCCAACATACATCGTTGCTTTGGATGAAAGCATCTGCTAAATGAATAAATGTAAATCATGAGGGTGTGTTTGGTTCTCCAGGCCTTGTTCTATCAAAGCTACTTTCTAAACAACAATCCCAAAGACATTGTGAAAGACCATGTGGACACCGTCTCTTACATCTGTCTGATGGCTGGTGACTCAGCCTGTGTTTTTCCCTCTGGCTCATCTCTGTTTCCTCACCAGTGCTCTTTCTGTTTTTGTCATGTGTGTGGATGTGACTGTGTGTTAGAGTGTGTCTAGTCCTCTTTAGCTGCTGGTTTCTCCTAAATCGATCCTCAGCCTCTCGCAGCACCAGGTGAAAGTCACACTGAAACCTGCAGCTACGCAACACAGCACCAAATGAACGACTGTCCATCTCATTTATATTTTTCACACAACCTGAGAAATGGAAAAGGTGCATGTGTGCACAAGACAGCGTGGAGAAAAGGAACATGCAAGACAAAAATAACAATGAGAGCACTGAAAAACCAGAAAGTGGCAGTAAGTATTGCTTGTATTATATAATGTGTTGTTTGTTTGTGTGCATTCATACAAACACCTGCACAGCGTAGACTGCTGGGTTTAGAGGCAGAGGGCGGCTTCAGAAACCTGTTAATTTCGACAAAAATAACAATGAGAGCACTGAAAAACCAGAAAGTGGCAGTAAGTATTGCTTGTATTATATAATGTGTTGTTTGTTTGTGTGCATTCATACAGACAAACACCTGCACAGCGTAGACTGCTGGGTTTAGAGGCAGAGGGCGGCTTCAGAAACCTGTTAATTTCTGTCTACCAGCTCAGAGCACAGAGACATCTCATCTGAAAACAGCAGCACAAATTCATGAACTAAAACTTCAAATGAACAGCAAAGAACTTAATTCCTAATATAAATCTGTAGGTAAAGAGAAATCAAAGGTTTTGCTGTGACTTAGCACAAACCAAGCGTGATGTTTTAGTAAGATTTACCATCAGAGTGAGTGTGTGTGCACTGGTTTCTCTTCATGGGATCAGGATGTCTGAAAATATCTGGGCTGAAACCCAAGAAAAATAAAACGGAGAGAGAAATGAAAAGACATTGACATGAAATGGATTATGTGTATCTGGATTTAATGTGAACATCCTAATACTGAATAAAACAACTAGGAATGAGAAAAGCAAGAATAAATCATACTAACTCATACTATCACATTTTTCAACAAAAAAATCTATTTGTTTAATTTTTATGGCCACAAGTGTATAATAATTTTTTAAAAGACATTGATTTGAACTCTTTATTCATTAAATTACATGTATTTAAACAGTGTCTTTATCTAGCAAAACTGTAAAAACAAAACACATTAATTTATGTTTACCCCTGTGTATCTCTGCCGCCCCCTGTTGGTGTGCGGCAGTGCTGTAAACGTTTGTTGCCATCATCATCTGAGTCTAGATACATCATCTTTAATCTCTTTGCCACTCTTTCAGACTGTAATTTCCTCTCCATGTCTCCCTTTTTCACACCTCCCTGTGTGCTTGTCTCCTGGTTGCCACTCCTCTCAATATTCCTCTCATTCTCTCTCATTAGTTCATGCTCTCTCTTGTTGCCCTTTTCCCAGCTAGGGCCTTTGAAGTGAGTGACTTGGGCAGGACTCAAACACTCTTCAGTGCTGACACACTGCTACTTACAAACACAAAACAAACATGTTATGTTATGTTTACACTAGTTATCTCAATTAACACAAACATACTGTATATTGTTGAAACGGCTGTGAACTGATGCAGAATGCTTAACATTTACACATTACTATCTGTTAATGTGTTTACATGTCATTCTCACCAAGTTCTCTTTGCTGTATGGTATTTCATTTGTGATTGGTCGTTCTAGAGTTCCTGCAGGGGTTGTGTGTAACTCTCCACATACTCGATGGTAACCTGTCACCTTTCGCATCACAGAACCCTCCCACCATGCCTCATTACATTCCACAGATGAGGCCAACCTCTGATTGCTGCACTGCTGGATTTCGGTGTCTCTTTCCCACAGTTTCACACCAATCTGAAAATCAAAATACAAAATAAGGCTAATAAACATATGGTTTGTGTGTGCGTTCACATATAAAATGTAAACATGCTTGAGTTAAAAAATAAAAAAAACCTACAGTACTGACTTGAATTTAATCGCTCTTTGGACACATTTCATATCACATTTGGTCTATGGTGTCATAACATGCTATCAGATCTGGTTACATTTTGTTTGAAAAATTTGAGCACTTATGGACTAAATAACACAAGAATACGCTTGGAAGTGTTAAAGAATAAAGTATATTAAAGGGATAGTTCAATCTAATGCTGAGGGCGAATAAATGATGACAGAATTTTCATTTCGGAGTGACCTATCCCTTTAACAGATAACTGCACTCAAAAACACCAAAATCTCTGTCTCATCGACGTTATAATACAACTTTTACATGGAAGCCCTGGGTGAAACATACAGCAACTGAAATATCAAAATACACATTCACAAACAGAAAAACCTCTTTCTCTAGGAGCTGTATTCTCTGGAGGATTTTTCCGGCGGACCTCCAGTGGCTCTCCATGTCACTCTCCTGCAGATTCATAGTTGACATGCCTGCACCTAATGATTCAGCTGGGTGGAGAGGGAAAAAAACATCAAAACCTCATGTGCCATAGTCTCAGTTTAATGGAAGCAGGACATTAAAAGAAGGGCATGGAAATTAGGAAGTTAAGGAAATTAATAGCATATCATCATCACCACTGGCGACAGAGTCTATTTTCTAGACTAGTACAGTCCTGAATAAGTCTTTTATTTTTCATGCTTTTTCTTGAAGACAATTATTTGCATTTTTATTTAAAGAAAAAGGTTTGTCACTACTTATTGCAGAGTAACAATCTTTGTTTCCTGCCAAAGGCTCTTTTGCATATAACCATATAGAGTGAACATGTACAAATATTAAAACACGCAACTCACTGATTCTCTTGCAAGTGTGCAGTACGAACATGGCTGCCTTTCTAACCTCTTCATCACTAGCCTCAGTGAGCAGCGAAATCATAATAGGCAAACCTCCTGCCGACAACAATCGAGATTGATGCTCTACTGCAAAGACAGAGAACAGACAAACTAATTAAAATAATATACAAGCCGTGAATTTCCCAAAGGAAACACCAGTGCTTGAAAGGCAGCAAACAGTGTGAGGTTATTTATAATTGCAGTGTAAAAGCAGCCATATGTGGTTAAACAGATGCAACAAACTATACTTATATGAGAAAGAAGAGCAATCGCAACTCAAATACAAGTACAAACAAGCTCATTTAAATTTTCTTCCATGTATTATTATTATACATCTCTTTAAAAATTCATATATAAACTATCTACAATACAAAATTTGAATGGAGTCTGTAGCTGTATTGGGCTAAATTGCAGAAATTCAACGAGAATGATAAAAAGAAGTATCAGGAATTTGAATCTAGAGCTTACTTTATCATTTGTAGTGCTACATGTATGTGGTAGAAAAATGCAAATGTCATTTTACTACTATCTGTTACCTACAAACTCACCACAGGCATCTGTAAGGTGTCCAATCGTCAACACCACAGCGAGCTGGTCTTGTGGGTCAAGGTTTGGGCTGGACAACAGACACAATAGCCCTGGAATGACCATCAACTTTGATAAAGAAGACACCAACTGCTCTGAAACAGAAAGACAAAAGAAATGGAGAATCCAATACAACCCAGTATAGTTCTCTTGGGTGTGTGTGCATGTGTCTTACCGTTGTTGGAGATGCAGGCAGACAGTGTTTTAGTGATTACTGTGGCCACCTTACAAGCAGGAGCACTGTGTGCCGACTGAGACAAAACTCTGGTAAGAGTGTCTGAGAGTGAATCTAGGCCTCCCACTGACACAAAATACTGCTGAGCACAAGCTGAAAAACACATATTCACATGAGATGAGAAAATGGGTACAAACTGTGGCATTATGTTATTCTGTGCTGATGCTGTTTATGCTCACAATTGTTTGCAACAGTCATGCCAATAAATGAGCATATAGGCTGTGCCAAATCTGCCCTAGGCAATGCCACTTCCTGCAGCCAGGTCTTCACCAGGGGAAACACATGCATACATGTGTTCTGATTCTCCTCTGTCATAAACAAACACAGGAAGATTGTTCAAGTGTTTATTTGCATGTGTGTAAATACAAAACTTATCTCTGAATCTCATTCTAAACACACGTTTAGGGTTTAAAGGGATAGTTCACCCAAAAATGAAAATTCTGTCATTAATTACTCACCCTCATGTTGTTCCAAACCCTTAAGACCTTCGTTCATCTTCAGAACACAAATTTAGATATTTTTGAAGATATCCGAGAGCTTTCTGACCCTCCATAGACAGCAAGGGAACTACCACGTTCAAGGCCCTTGGAAAGGTAGTAAGGACATCGTTAAAATAGTCCATGTGATGCCACTTCCTGCAGCCAGGTCTTCACCAGGGGAAACACATGCATACATGTGTTCTGATTCTCCTCTGTCATAAACAAACACAGGAAGATTGTTCAAGTGTTTATTTGCATGTGTGTAAATACAAAACTTATCTCTGAATCTCATTCTAAACACACGTTTAGGGTTTAAAGGGATAGTTCACCCAAAAATGAAAATTCTGTCATTAATTACTCACCCTCATGTTGTTCCAAACCCTTAAGACCTTCGTTCATCTTCAGAACACAAATTTAGATATTTTTGAAGATATCCGAGAGCTTTCTGACCCTCCATAGACAGCAAGGGAACTACCACGTTCAAGGCCCTTGGAAAGGTAGTAAGGACATCGTTAAAATAGTCCATGTGACATCAGTGGTTCAACCTTCATTTTATGAAGCTACGAGAATACTTATTGTGCGCAAAGAAAACAAAAATAACGACTTAATAATTATAATTAATAATTCCTTCTCTTCCGGTCACTCTCCGCCACCATTTACGACAGAACCACGACGCATGCGTGTGCATTCCTCTGCTTGTACACAAGGCTCAGCACATGCGTGTTCTACATCAGAATGCCGGCTCCTACATCAGCAGCATCACACGCATGCATCGTGGTACTCTCGTGAATGGCGGCACCTTGAACGTGGTAGTTCCTTTGCTGTCTATGGAGGGTCAGAGAGGTCTCGGATTTCATCAAAAATATCTTAATTTGTGTTCCGAAGATGAACGAAGGTCTTACGGGTTTGGAACGA
>NW_015627890.1:3138579-3139644 GCF_001515625.1 Sinocyclocheilus rhinocerous | reverse complement strand
CTCTGATTTCATCAAAAATATCTCAATTTGTGTTCCGAAGATGAACGAAGGTCTTACGGGTTTGGAACGAAATGAGGGTGAGTAATTAATGACAGAACTTTCATTTTTGGGTGAACTATCCCTTTAATGATGGTAAAGGGGTGGAGAAGGGATGGAGAACATAACCATACCATTTTGAGGGTTGTTGACAGAGCCACAGAGAGCACTAGATACAGTGGCCCACAACTGCAACTGCTCATAAGATGTGTTAGGATCTGGAAAACTATGCCTGAAAAGTGGCATAAGAAAGAACATAAACTGAAATCTGGTTCTGTTGAGCAGCAGGGAAGTGTTTAAGCAAGTTTCCAGATGTTTATCTGAATTTCTGTGATTCACGTCGACAAAACACCAGACAGTGTCTGAAATGTTACCCCTCCGCACCAAGTAGGGGAGCATATTATATTTTGTTTGGGAATGTTTTCAATTTATCCAGGACATTGACTGTGGTATGTTTTACAAGAAAATTCTATTTCAGTTTTTCTACTTCAAAATCTCATGTTTAATTCAATGTGTTTCTTGCCGTTTCTTTGTAATTGTTTGTGAAATTTGACTAGCATTTTTTTGGGTGAAAATTGTTTTTCAGTGTGTCGTTCCAAACCTGTATGACTTTGTATTTTCTGTGGAACACAAGAGAAAATATTATTAAAAATGTTGTTTTTTGGCCATACAGTGGTCAATGGGGTCCAATATTGGGGGTCCAAAAAGTTTTCATTATATGGACAAAAACAGTTTAAACATTCTTAAGAAATATCACATAGAAGAAAAAAGTCATACAGAATAAATAATGACAAAATCTTCCGTTTTTGGCTTACCAATCCCCTTAAAGGGGTCATATGATGTTGCTAAAAAAAAACATTATTTTGTGTATTTGGTGTAATGAAATGTGTTTATGCGGTTTAAGGTTAAAAAAACACATTATTTTCCACATACTATACATTATTGTTTCTCCTCTATGCCCCGCCTTTCTGAAGGCAATTTTTCAATTTTCTGTCAATTTTTACAAAGCTCATCGGTCTGAAAAGCGAG
>NW_015627890.1:3119276-3134474 GCF_001515625.1 Sinocyclocheilus rhinocerous | reverse complement strand
GAGGTGTGCTCTGATTGGCCAGCTATCCAGTGCGTTGTGATTGGCCGAATTCCTCAAGCGTGTGACGGAAATGTTATGTCCCTTACCATATTTTGATGCTTGCGGCAACCACATGTGACGACGACTCCGCTTCGTCCACGGTGAAAGCCGATTTGGCGATCCACAGCACGAAGTTGATGTATTTCCTCAGTGACTAGCACGGATCAGCTCTAGACATGACGAAGCGGATATCGTCCTCTTTTGGAAGGCCAAACAAAGTAGTTTCGCTTTCACAACGAAACACAGCGTCTCCACGGTATGGCGGTGGCAACAATACTACAGCGAGAATAAAAGTTACGCCTTCTTTCTTTGCGTGAACATTTGGGTGGCGTTATGCAAATCTTCCCACATCGTGACGTAAACATGTGGGGGCGTGTTAGAACGAGCCGTTTTAGGTAGGTGTGGTTGACTCTTAACTTTTATAAAGAATATCTCTTTGGATTTGAGACTTTAGTCTTTGCAACTTTACAGATCTTCTTTATGCACCAACAGCTTGTAACACTCCAAAGAGAAAGGAAAAATTTAAATCGCATCATATGAGCCCTTTAAGCAAGTGATCAATTACCTAAAAACTGTAGACTATCCCTTACAGCCTTGTTTTCATCCACATAAAAATTCAATATGTCATCTGCCCTGCTCTGTCTATAGGTGTTAATTGGGACTGTTAATCTGCTGCTGTAAGGCTGTATACTGTGTTTTAACATGATGTAGATGTATTCAATGAATACCTTTAAGGAGTCATGTGACATCACAAATTTAAATCTAAAGGAATAAAGTATAAAAATACAGGCAGATAACTATGCATACCTGAACAAACTGAACTTAATGTGTGTACCTGAACAAACTGAGCAAGGTTTCGATACACCTGGAGGTCTTAGCAAGAGTCTGTCCACATCCTGGAAAACAAAACAAACACACACACACACACACACAACACAAACCATTTGTGAATTGCCAACCTGTTTTCTCCCCACTCTACAAAACCACAGTATCAGCACAGGAATGGTCTCACTGGATGTAAGTTTTATGGTAAACCTTACGGTTGTTGGCAACCAATACAGACAGCATGTACACTGCTACTCTTTTTTCCGTCAGAGGCATTTTCTGTTCCAGATGTTGCGCTAAGTCACGAAACGTCTCCTCTCTGCACAGTGACTGTTTACAGCTCTCTGCAAGTTCATAGTCAAATGTTATATTTCAGATATTAACTGTTTAACAATACAATTATAAAACCACACAGATCCACATGTATGTATGATGATAACTGCATACACACCACGTAATTCAGCCAAGGATGCAAGTGTAAATAGAGCGGTCTCTTTAACCTGAGAGAAAGTGCTGGACTTTGACAGGTTATATATGAAGGAAATTCCTCCAATCTCTCTAAAGAACTCCACATACTGACCTAATGCACAAAGAAATATTTAATATTTATTTAATATAATATTTTTAGGTTTGTATGAGGCAGTGTCATATGAGTATGTTCTGAGCTGTAAATCAGACCGTTTTGTTTGCAGATTGAGATGATAGTGAGAAGAGCTTGTTTCTGTGATCCAGGCCATTTCATCTGGTATTTCAGACATTCCAGTAACAGACGCAAATCTGTCTTGGTAGCTGAAAACATGAAGACTGTGAAGTCCTTTAGCGTGGAAAGCAAAATATGTACTTGGATCTGTTCAACAGATGGGTTTTGTGCAATAAAACACAATATAATATTAATAAATGTTATGTTTCCACTTAAGACAAGGTACATTTTAACCATACAGTCTATGATTTTAACAGAACACAAACCAGAGAAAGTAATGGATTTTACCGGAACTATGTCGTGATAGTCATTAAAAACATTGCATAATTGTTCACAATTCAGTTTCAAAGTATCAAGATATTTTAAAGTTGCATAATAATAATGTTATGTAATAATATTTGTTAATGTTATTAATTAAAGTTTTCATATTGTTAACAAAAATAAACTAACGTTAACATATATATTATGATATGATGCTGACCTTCCATTCTTCGTACTCAATAAACCATCCTTTTCACCTACACGCTCAAAGTGTCACTATATCCTGCAAAAAAGATAAATGTTGTTAGAATTTGGTAACGTTACATAAACTGTCTGTAAATAATAACGATAAGCAACAACTTCGCTGAACGCCACAATATTTACCTTACGACTGAAGGGTTTGGTTGGCTTACAATAAATACACGACCTAATCCTAAATTTTTTACAAAAGAAACTTTAAATATTGTTGATGAGGCCAGAATTATTGATATGAAAGACCAACGACATTTCAACGGAAGAACTTCATAATCCCGCTCCGTAAAGTGCCGCTTTTTTTAATCACGTGATGTGAGCAGATTGGAAAACGACTTAGTTAATAAAATTAATTAATTAGTCATTAATTGATTCATATTATTTATTTGTATATGTGTGTATAATATAATATAACATAAATGAATTAATTACGATTTTTTTTTTTCTATCATATAAAAAAGGCGGAGCTGTGAATACTGAGTACGCACATGACTGTAGGGGGCGCTCGAGCTGAACGTTTGCAACCAGCTACGACGGAATCATTCAGTGAGCAGCAGTGCCAGGTATGTGTCTGTTTGACTCGACTTTTACTCATATTAAAGCTGTCCTTTGTAGGGAATTGTTGCACAGACATTTCTAGACTTTGTTCAATTACACAAATTTGCAGGAAAAACATCACTAAATTGTAAAATTAGCCATTACATTTGCCAATTATCACGAAAACCGGTGTTCCGGTGAATTCAGTTTCCCTGTTTCCCCCTCACAGCGCCTGCGCAACTTCGCAGTGTTGTCAAGTGACTAAAAACTACCGCTGGAAAACCGCGGACTTGGCAACACTGCGAAGTTGCGCAGGCGCTGTGAGGGGGAAACAGGGAAACTGGATTCACCGGAACACCGGTACGGTAAGCTAGAACGTTTTAGACTAAAATCAAGAAGTAAATAGTGTTTATATGTATATAGATTTTATTTGACCCTGACACATATGAGAAAGCCTTGATGTTGGATTTTTTGCATTGCAAACATGGCTAGATTTATACTTAGAAGATTTTGCATGATCTATGAGTTCATAACAATATGTAATATTAACACGTCTTAATCTTTATTGGTTATATCACTGACTTGAGCCTGCAAAACACAACTATTTCTGCAGATTTTAATCTGCACAATGTCCATTTACTGTGATTTTTGATCAGTTTAAAGACTGCCTGTTACTAAATCTTGTGATTTCACGTTGTGTTTTTCCAGATGCTGGAGTTGTAGACTGATTTGATCACTGCATCCAGGCAGTAATGTCTGGCTATTTGTGTTCAAGGCTCCTCCTTTACACTGGTGGAAGACATCTGACCAGTTTCTTTGCACCCAGCCAGCATGTTTTACCTGATAAACTGTGTAGAACCTACCCGCTCCCTTGTCATGCCCGGAGCTTTTCTTCCCGTAGTCGATCAGATGGAAGCTCAGGACAGGAAGGAGAAAACACACTGCATGCTCCAAGACGTGAACTAGACTTCCAGCTGAGCCGGCTGCAGATCAACGCAGTTCTGCGTGCTAATGAGCAGTCCGTTCGTTTTCCAGAGTTTGATGGCCGTAGTGGTCCCAGTCCAGTGCTGAGGTTTGAGAGCAACCAGCTTTCCGCCAATACTCCACTAGAGGACCGACGCAGCAGTGCCAGCTGCCTCCAGACTCGTGGCATGCTTTTTGGCATGTTTGATGGACACGGCGGACATGCGTGTGCTCAAGCGGTCAGCGAGCGTCTGCCTTATTACATCGCTGTATCGATGATGTCAGAGTCCGTCCTGGAGGATCTAGAGGCTGCCATGGAGACTTTACGACCCGTGCCGCCCATTCTGCAGTGGTACAAGCACCGTAACGACTACAACTACAGGGAATCAGCAGCCCTCTATGTCAATCATTTGCGTGTTTACTGGCAGGAGCTTCTGGCGAGTGAAGAACACGGAGACGGCATGCGTCCCACAGATGCTCTCATCTATGCGTTCCAACGACTGGACACGGATCTTTCTCTTGAGGCACAGGTGCCGCTCGCAAATGACCTGATGCGGAACACGGCCATCCAGGCCGCCTTCGCTGGCTGTACGGCTTGTGTGGCTCACGTTGGACCAGAAGGTGTGCATGTTGCAAATGCAGGAGACTGTCGGGCGGTTTTAGGCGTCCAGGAGCATGATGGGAGCTGGAGTGCTTTGCCACTCACACAAGACCACAACGCTGCCAATGTAACCGAGGTGGAGCGCATATGGCAGCAGCACCCGGCTAGTGAACGGCATTCGGTAATCGTAGACGACAGGCTGCTTGGGGTCCTGATGCCGTTGCGTGCATTTGGAGACGTTCGCTTCAAATGGAGTCGTGAGCTCCAGCAGAGTGTTCTAGAGAATGGAGACTCTGATTTAGAAGCACTGAATCTTCATCAATACGCTCCACCTAATTATCTCACTCCACCTTATTTAGAGGCGACACCAGAAGTCACCTACCACCGGCTTCGACCGCAGGACCGGTTTTTGGTTTTGGCCTCTGATGGCCTCTGGGACGAGATGACCAGTGATGAGGCGGTCAGGCTTGTGGCGGAACATCTGACTGGTATTCATCTGCAAGCTCCGGTTTCAGCCAGCCAGCTCAACTTGGGACAAATGCACCAGCTGCTGCTGCAGCGACGGGCCAGAGCAACACCCGCTTTGGATTTGAACGGTGCCACACATTTGATTCGCCATGCACTGGGCACAAATGAGTATGCAGAGATGGACCAGGAGAGACTGGCAACTATACTGGCTCTGCCTAGCGATTTAGCACGCATGTACCGAGATGACATCACTGTCACCGTGATTTATTTTAACCCTAACTTCAGCAAAACTGCTAACTAACAACGACCAACATTTTAAAGTTTCAGATCTAAAATTATATTTGAAGAGTTGTTTTCAGCTGTGAATTTTTTTTAATGCATTTTATGTGTTTTTCTCGTTCCTTACTGTCTTTTATATTGTTGCGTATACTTAAAAATGTCTACAGGTGACATTAATTTAAGTTTGCAACAGATGCTTGCATTTTGTTTTGGAGAATGTGAATGCAGACAATGGGTAGAATTCAGTGACTCACTTTAAATGACACTTTATGGGTTACAAATGTGAAGGTAAAGTCTTAATCTGTTTATGTAGTTCTGTCAGCAGATACAACTAGCATGCAAATCAAAAAGCGTCTCTATAATTAAGGCTAGTTATTTTTCAGCCTCTTGCAAATGTTTTAATTATGATGCTTTTCCTTACACCTCACAGCTTTTATGTCTCTGATGGGTATAGATCTGTTCTTGTGCTTTGGCTGTTTTGTTGAAATAGTTAATGCCTATGTGTTTTTAATCATAGTTATATTGGGTTTGTCTAGGATCTGTTCAAAGAAGTAGTCATTTAAAGTGTATTTTTTACAACATTAGGATTAGAATAATGATTAAGATTCTTCTCATTTATTCTATAGATGTTCCATAAGACATTAATTTTGCTTGCATATTTAGCACACTTGGTTCTTTTTGCTGTACGTTGTTTTTTTCTCTGCTTGTGCTATGAAAACATTTTCACTTTGCACCTTGTAGTGACTGCAGGTTGTGTCAAAGTACTACAATGAGTCACAACAATATTCTTGTCAATGGTTAAACTGATAATATTTGCAGTGCCTTAAAGTATGAAGGTCATAGGGGCCAATTTTATGGAAGGTTGTTTTACACGTTACATTTTACATTAACGTTACATCAGCTTGCAAGTACATTTCAAAATCATTTTGCTTTAGCAAAATTGTCTGTTCTATATGTGGATATATGAAGTAAACCTGGTGCACTATGTTTCCTAATAGTAAACAATGTTTTGCTTTTCTGTGTCTATATTGTTACTGTTTGTTCTGGTCTAATGTGAGTGAGAGACTTCAGAAACTCTCCTCTTTTGGAAATTTGGGAAAAAGATCATATATTTTCACTGCAGAATTTTGTCTTTGTATTTTTATGATGTCTATTATAGTCTGCCTCTTTGGTTATTAAAAGACATTTAATCCAAATGATATTGACGATCTGTTGATATTTCAGAATGGCACAAAGAAAGAAGCAATACAGACACTTAAAGTCACATTGTAGTCACATGGAAATGTTATGTTATGCCTTATGAAAAAACAAGGTTGTTAAATAAAATTATGCAAAAACACCTCAAAAGGGTTCTTGTAAGTAAAATATTAATTTCTGATCTAAATTCAGCATCACAGTTGTAGTCAGATGTGTAGAAAATGATTTGTTCTTTGCTCTTTTTTTGAGAATGATGATTTTGCTTACGTTGATTGCTTAAATGTATCTGTTACACAACATCTAATGAAATAACAGGTAAAAGGGAATTTAACTAATACTTACATACACTGCTGTTCAAAAGTTTGGGATCAGTAAGATTTTTTTAATGTGTTTTAAAGAAGTCTCTTCTGTTCATCATGACTGCATTTATTTGACCCAAAATACAGAAAAAACAGTAATATTGTAACATTATTACCATTTAAAATTATGGTTTTCTATTTTAACATACTTTAAAATATAAATTACTGACCCCAAACTTTTGAACGGTAGTGTATATTGTTACAAAAGATTTCTATTTTGAATAAATACTGTTCTTTTTAACTTTTTTTTTATTCATCAAAGAATCCTGAAAAAAGTATCACAGGTTCCAAAAAAATGTTAAGCAGCAAACCTGTTTCCAATATTGATAATAAATCAGCATATTAGAATGATTTCTGAAGGATCATGAGACACTGAAGGCTGGAGTAACGGCTGATGAAAATTCAGCTTTGATCACAGGAATAAATTATATTTTAAAGTATATTAAAATAGAAAGCCATTATTTTAAATACACACACACACACACACTAACAACAACAATAACAATAAAATGGAAATGGGCGTCTGAACAAAAGAATGCCCCTGACGAAGGAATTTAACTGTCTAATTGTAATGAATGGTGTTACACTTCATAACAGGCAAAAGTTAGAATTAGCAGAGAAATCTGACTCTATGTTGCGATTGAACAGGACGTCACGTACATTAATACGTATTTAATTACAAATGATCTAATTAACATGGTGAAATGAACGTTGCTTGCAGAAAGACAGCAAAACCACCATAAGCTGACTTGCTTAGCCGGGGCGAAATCATGACGTCATGATTTTAGTACTGAAGTTCCAGGGTTGCCAGGATATTTAAAAAAGAAACGCCCAATTGCTACTAAAAACTACCGCTGGAAAACCGCGGACTTGGCAACACTGCGAAGTTGCGCAGGCGCTGTGAGGGGGAAACAGGGAAACTGGATTCACCGGAACACCGGTACGGTAAGCTAGAACGTTTTAGACTAAAATCAAGAAGTAAATAGTGTTTATATGTATATAGATTTTATTTGACCCTGACACATATGAGAAAGCCTTGATGTTGGATTTTTTGCATTGCAAACATGGCTAGATTTATACTTAGAAGATTTTGCATGATCTATGAGTTCATAACAATATGTAATATTAACACGTCTTAATCTTTATTGGTTATATCACTGACTTGAGCCTGCAAAACACAACTATTTCTGCAGATTTTAATCTGCACAATGTCCATTTACTGTGATTTTTGATCAGTTTAAAGACTGCCTGTTACTAAATCTTGTGATTTCACGTTGTGTTTTTCCAGATGCTGGAGTTGTAGACTGATTTGATCACTGCATCCAGGCAGTAATGTCTGGCTATTTGTGTTCAAGGCTCCTCCTTTACACTGGTGGAAGACATCTGACCAGTTTCTTTGCACCCAGCCAGCATGTTTTACCTGATAAACTGTGTAGAACCTACCCGCTCCCTTGTCATGCCCGGAGCTTTTCTTCCCGTAGTCGATCAGATGGAAGCTCAGGACAGGAAGGAGAAAACACACTGCATGCTCCAAGACGTGAACTAGACTTCCAGCTGAGCCGGCTGCAGATCAACGCAGTTCTGCGTGCTAATGAGCAGTCCGTTCGTTTTCCAGAGTTTGATGGCCGTAGTGGTCCCAGTCCAGTGCTGAGGTTTGAGAGCAACCAGCTTTCCGCCAATACTCCACTAGAGGACCGACGCAGCAGTGCCAGCTGCCTCCAGACTCGTGGCATGCTTTTTGGCATGTTTGATGGACACGGCGGACATGCGTGTGCTCAAGCGGTCAGCGAGCGTCTGCCTTATTACATCGCTGTATCGATGATGTCAGAGTCCGTCCTGGAGGATCTAGAGGCTGCCATGGAGACTTTACGACCCGTGCCGCCCATTCTGCAGTGGTACAAGCACCGTAACGACTACAACTACAGGGAATCAGCAGCCCTCTATGTCAATCATTTGCGTGTTTACTGGCAGGAGCTTCTGGCGAGTGAAGAACACGGAGACGGCATGCGTCCCACAGATGCTCTCATCTATGCGTTCCAACGACTGGACACGGATCTTTCTCTTGAGGCACAGGTGCCGCTCGCAAATGACCTGATGCGGAACACGGCCATCCAGGCCGCCTTCGCTGGCTGTACGGCTTGTGTGGCTCACGTTGGACCAGAAGGTGTGCATGTTGCAAATGCAGGAGACTGTCGGGCGGTTTTAGGCGTCCAGGAGCATGATGGGAGCTGGAGTGCTTTGCCACTCACACAAGACCACAACGCTGCCAATGTAACCGAGGTGGAGCGCATATGGCAGCAGCACCCGGCTAGTGAACGGCATTCGGTAATCGTAGACGACAGGCTGCTTGGGGTCCTGATGCCGTTGCGTGCATTTGGAGACGTTCGCTTCAAATGGAGTCGTGAGCTCCAGCAGAGTGTTCTAGAGAATGGAGACTCTGATTTAGAAGCACTGAATCTTCATCAATACGCTCCACCTAATTATCTCACTCCACCTTATTTAGAGGCGACACCAGAAGTCACCTACCACCGGCTTCGACCGCAGGACCGGTTTTTGGTTTTGGCCTCTGATGGCCTCTGGGACGAGATGACCAGTGATGAGGCGGTCAGGCTTGTGGCGGAACATCTGACTGGTATTCATCTGCAAGCTCCGGTTTCAGCCAGCCAGCTCAACTTGGGACAAATGCACCAGCTGCTGCTGCAGCGACGGGCCAGAGCAACACCCGCTTTGGATTTGAACGGTGCCACACATTTGATTCGCCATGCACTGGGCACAAATGAGTATGCAGAGATGGACCAGGAGAGACTGGCAACTATACTGGCTCTGCCTAGCGATTTAGCACGCATGTACCGAGATGACATCACTGTCACCGTGATTTATTTTAACCCTAACTTCAGCAAAACTGCTAACTAACAACGACCAACATTTTAAAGTTTCAGATCTAAAATTATATTTGAAGAGTTGTTTTCAGCTGTGAATTTTTTTTAATGCATTTTATGTGTTTTTCTCGTTCCTTACTGTCTTTTATATTGTTGCGTATACTTAAAAATGTCTACAGGTGACATTAATTTAAGTTTGCAACAGATGCTTGCATTTTGTTTTGGAGAATGTGAATGCAGACAATGGGTAGAATTCAGTGACTCACTTTAAATGACACTTTATGGGTTACAAATGTGAAGGTAAAGTCTTAATCTGTTTATGTAGTTCTGTCAGCAGATACAACTAGCATGCAAATCAAAAAGCGTCTCTATAATTAAGGCTAGTTATTTTTCAGCCTCTTGCAAATGTTTTAATTATGATGCTTTTCCTTACACCTCACAGCTTTTATGTCTCTGATGGGTATAGATCTGTTCTTGTGCTTTGGCTGTTTTGTTGAAATAGTTAATGCCTATGTGTTTTTAATCATAGTTATATTGGGTTTGTCTAGGATCTGTTCAAAGAAGTAGTCATTTAAAGTGTATTTTTTACAACATTAGGATTAGAATAATGATTAAGATTCTTCTCATTTATTCTATAGATGTTCCATAAGACATTAATTTTGCTTGCATATTTAGCACACTTGGTTCTTTTTGCTGTACGTTGTTTTTTTCTCTGCTTGTGCTATGAAAACATTTTCACTTTGCACCTTGTAGTGACTGCAGGTTGTGTCAAAGTACTACAATGAGTCACAACAATATTCTTGTCAATGGTTAAACTGATAATATTTGCAGTGCCTTAAAGTATGAAGGTCATAGGGGCCAATTTTATGGAAGGTTGTTTTACACGTTACATTTTACATTAACGTTACATCAGCTTGCAAGTACATTTCAAAATCATTTTGCTTTAGCAAAATTGTCTGTTCTATATGTGGATATATGAAGTAAACCTGGTGCACTATGTTTCCTAATAGTAAACAATGTTTTGCTTTTCTGTGTCTATATTGTTACTGTTTGTTCTGGTCTAATGTGAGTGAGAGACTTCAGAAACTCTCCTCTTTTGGAAATTTGGGAAAAAGATCATATATTTTCACTGCAGAATTTTGTCTTTGTATTTTTATGATGTCTATTATAGTCTGCCTCTTTGGTTATTAAAAGACATTTAATCCAAATGATATTGACGATCTGTTGATATTTCAGAATGGCACAAAGAAAGAAGCAATACAGACACTTAAAGTCACATTGTAGTCACATGGAAATGTTATGTTATGCCTTATGAAAAAACAAGGTTGTTAAATAAAATTATGCAAAAACACCTCAAAAGGGTTCTTGTAAGTAAAATATTAATTTCTGATCTAAATTCAGCATCACAGTTGTAGTCAGATGTGTAGAAAATGATTTGTTCTTTGCTCTTTTTTTGAGAATGATGATTTTGCTTACGTTGATTGCTTAAATGTATCTGTTACACAACATCTAATGAAATAACAGGTAAAAGGGAATTTAACTAATACTTACATACACTGCTGTTCAAAAGTTTGGGATCAGTAAGATTTTTTTAATGTGTTTTAAAGAAGTCTCTTCTGTTCATCATGACTGCATTTATTTGACCCAAAATACAGAAAAAACAGTAATATTGTAACATTATTACCATTTAAAATTATGGTTTTCTATTTTAACATACTTTAAAATATAAATTACTGACCCCAAACTTTTGAACGGTAGTGTATATTGTTACAAAAGATTTCTATTTTGAATAAATACTGTTCTTTTTAACTTTTTTTTTATTCATCAAAGAATCCTGAAAAAAGTATCACAGGTTCCAAAAAAATGTTAAGCAGCAAACCTGTTTCCAATATTGATAATAAATCAGCATATTAGAATGATTTCTGAAGGATCATGAGACACTGAAGGCTGGAGTAACGGCTGATGAAAATTCAGCTTTGATCACAGGAATAAATTATATTTTAAAGTATATTAAAATAGAAAGCCATTATTTTAAATTGCAATAGTATTTCACAATATTACTGTTTTTTTCTGTAATTCTGATCAAATAAATGTAACCATGATGAGCAGAAGATACTTCTTTCAAAAAATATTTCAAATCTTGCTGATCCCAAAATGTTGAACGGCAGTGTAAGTATTATTGTTCAAATTTCTGTAAATCATCTCTACGTTTTGATAAAGCCATTAATCATCGGTCCACAGGAGGGCTCTATGGATTGACCTGTGCTGAAACTCTGCGCATGCGCGGAGCGCCCGCGGAAATTCAAACGCTCGAGCTCAGCTGACAGACGTGGACGTTTGGAAACTCCACAAACTCTGTCACGGTTATTTTACTAAGGTAAGAAAGCTATATTTTTAACAATAAAACTGACAAAAATGGCGTTTTATATTTAAACGATTGCCATTACCTTTCACTCTCTACGACTTCGACCATTTTGCATTTCGTATTTTGTCTTTGTTTAACAGTGATTGCTAGCTAGCAGCGCTTTGGCCTCAGTGTCTCGCTATATGAAAAATACATATTTTGATTCCTTTAGATTAACCAGTCATCTCGTATCAACAACAACGACGTTCGTAGTTTATTGTTGTTGATATGAACATTTGAAATGAACCCGTATAAATTGTTCTACAGGACTGTATAAACAAAGTTAGTAACACTTCTGTAACGTTATATGATGAATTTTAATTTGAAATCAGTACCTATACGTCACATACACCTGATTTATGACTGTTTTAAAGTCTTTATTAAACTTAATTTCATTAAACTTGAAGCTGGTTTTCTGCTGACAGGTGATAAGATGGAAAATCAGAAGAGACCGAGAGATCCACTGGAGGAAAACTCTTCAGCTTCTAGTGGTAAGACTGTGTTCTCATCTGTCACCGCCTTTATTCTTCAAACACACTAACCATTGCCCACTTAGACAGTATTTTGAAGTATATTAATTTGTCAATTGTTGCAAAGTCTAAGATATGTCAGCTACGTTCTTTTGTAACTGAGTTTTATTCTTTATATACACTGTTTTAAGATTATATGTGACGTTGTTAGTTTTAACCATTAGGCTGTATAATGATATCAGTGTGAGTTATAAGTTCTAAAATGTTTTACAGAACTTGAAAATGTGTTGAAGAAAAGGCGGCTGGCAGCAGTGGGAGAGGAGAACCTGGACCCCAAGAAATCGCCTGCCAGGACACGCTTGCAATTGGCAGAGCTGGAGGTGAAACCAGACACTCCAGCCATAACCTCCATCCACTCCAGAGTCCAGCAACTCAGCCAGAGACGAGATGGTAAGAATTCAGATTTATCCTTTTGTAAATCACTCTGCCAATTCAAGTATATTTAAACTATTTGTTAACTTTTTTTTTTTCTTTTTTTGATGGAGAACCTGGCCCCCAGAAATCGCCTGCCAGGACACGCTTGCAATTGGCAGAGCTGGAGGTGAAACCAGACACTCCAGCCATAACCTCCATCCACTCCAGAGTCCAGCAACTCAGCCAGAGACGAGATGGTAAGAATTCAGATTTATCCTTTTGTAAATCACTCTGCCAATTCAAGTATATTTAAACTATTTGTTAACTTTTTTTTTTTCTTTTTTTGATTTTTCAGTACATTTCAAAATCATTTTGCTTGTGATGGTTTATATGTGTACTATTTTATATGTAGATTTGTGAAATGAAACTGGCGCACAATGTTACTTGATAGAAAATATTGCTTTGCTTTTTACATTTTTGTTGTTTGTCTATATTGTTACTGGTTATTTAGTTCTAATGTTAGTGACAGACTGAAGACCTTTTTTTGGAAATTTGGGAATGGAACACTATTTTCAGTGCATAAATTTGCATTTTTATGATGCCCATTATAATCAGCCTCTCTGGTTATTAAAAGATGTTTAATCCATTCCAAATGATCTTGTTGATACTTCAGAACGGCACCAAAAAAATATATATATATGTTATATAAATATAACATATAATTTAAGACTATTAAATACATCTGTTAATAACATAAATAGTTCTAACACTTCAGAAATGTTTTTTTTTTTTTTGTATAATTTTGTATTGTTTTTCTTATTATTATTTTTATGTATTTTGCATGGAGGCTGCATGGAATGTTTGTACTTCTAAAATGTAATTTGTCCCAGTGCATGGCTATTTAAGGGAACTGCAAAAAAGACTAAAACTTGTGAGAGAAAAAAACAATCATCTACTAAATGCACTTTTCCTAATATGTAAATTTGAATGTAAAATCTTGTTGAATTTTTTTTTTAAATGGCCATGTTTTTTTATTAACCACCATTCATTCTCTTTCCTGTTGCACTTTATAATTTTGTTGTCTGTATTATGAGAATTGTGCCGTTGATATGTTTTTAAGCATGTTTATGTAGTGTAATTATATTTCCAGTGTTTAGTAATGAATTGTCTTTTTTCTGTGTTGTCAGGTGGGACTGGGTTAGTCCAGCGCTGCCTGTCTGACCCCGGGTCCGAGGGTTGCACCGACAGCATGTCCTCGCAGATCTGTCATATCGGTGAGTATTTTCTTCCACATAGGCTGCTGCAGCTTCTTTTACTGCATTCTTTATTAAGTCTTTAACTGTGGCGAGCTGAATGTGCATTTTTATGTAAGGTGAGGGAGAGTTTAGCTCTCGCCTGCAGTGCTTCAAAGCTCCGACGCCACTGAACAGCCCCGGTCGCTCCACCCCCTGCACACGCAATCTCTCCAGCTTTGTGCATGGCATGCAACAGCAGCTGAACACTGCAGTGACACCCAGCAGTAAAGAGGCCTCCCGTATCCGCCAGGTAGATCTGTCCCACCCATTTCACCTTTTTTCTGACTGTTTCTGAAACAAATCTCTAAGCGAAGGATATGTATTTTTACTAAGTTCAACTGTCTTCAAATACAGGCACGTGAGGATGAGTTGCGTCAATTGAAGGTTCAGCCAGTGGCAGAAAACATGTGGTTGAAGAGGAGTCTGTCTGACTCTTCCCTCATTGAGGTGAGCCAGTCAGGTTAAGATGTTTGTCTGTTTACTGTGGATTCTTGTCTGGATTTTGAGCATTTAGAAGTTTAGATCAAAAGTAAATAATCCCCGTTTTCCCAGAGGCCATCTCCGTCCACATCCTCTCCCTGGGTTTACAGGCAAAATCGAAAACCCCAGTGGCCTCCATTACAGCCCGGGAGTGTGAGCATGTATTTGAGACAATTTGTTGAAGTTTGTTATTTGACTTTTCATTTTTTTCATTTGTCTGTTTCGTCATTCTTCTTAGGGCTCCAGACTGCGACCATTTTTTCTGCCGGTGCGACTAATTTTTGTGAGCGGTCGCACTGGCGCGACCACTGCATTGTCCAACTCATAAGCGCTGCCATTTCTGTTGCATTTGAGAAACAGCAAACGAAATGAAAGCGAAACTAAACCGTGCTACGTTTCAGCTGCGCAGCTCGGACCGCTACGCAAACAAACTTGTCCGAGCTCAGAATGATCCTCAGCTCAGTCGCTCCTGGTGGTGATGGCTCATCAATTGTGGTAACTGTAACCGTGGTGTTGTGGTAGAAATAGTCGAATGCATTACATCATTCATTTCAGGGTTTGTACAACCTTTTGAGAGAGAATTTCAAGCACTTTTCAATTACTTTCAAGCATTTCACACAACTAATTCCAGCACTTTAAAGCTCTAAAATGATCCAGTTTGAATGTTATTTTTAATGGGATGACCAAAATATACTTTGTGGTAAACAAAGACTTATGTAAAATTTAAAAAATACATCAAATCACAATTATAACCAGTAGACAGCAGCAGAGGAGC
>NW_015627890.1:3081347-3116787 GCF_001515625.1 Sinocyclocheilus rhinocerous | reverse complement strand
AAAAAAAAAATACCGTCATGTGTTAACCGGTATAATCGGTATAATTTTGAAAAATACCGTGATATAAATTCTTGGTCAAACCGCCCAGCACTACTTTAATTTCTACTCATCAAGAAATCAGATTTTGTCAGAATTTTACACTTTTTTGTGTATGAAGTAAGAAAGTCACAAAGTGTCTTGAAGTACACAAACTTTTCTTCAATTTGCTACTAAATCACACATAATCACTGAACTTGGTCCGTTCCATATACTAGAAGAATAATGGTACATTTCATAAGAGTGGAATATATAAATTTTCTATATAAAAATTAGATTTTGCACCTGTTACTGTTGTTAATAAAAGTAAATTTTGTATGCATCTTAACTCAAGCTTAGTGCTTTACTGTCAAATCTGTAGAAACAAACAAAAGAAAAATAAACAAGAAATGAACATTATTATTGAAAAACAATGGTAATTTTATGATTAAATGATCTATAATTTAATACTCCCGCACATGCCTCGAAAAACAAACTTTTCTTCAATTTGCTACTAAATCACACATAATCACTGAACTTGGTCCGTTCCATATACTAGAAGAATAATGGTACATTTCATTCTGTAGAACTTAGTGGCGCTGGTGCCACTGCTCTCAAATGTTAGTCTGGAGTAGAGACCTGCGCGGGATGGATTTTTCAGTCCCGTTCCCGCAAGATTCTGTCCCGCTCCCGCAAAAATATATCTTATCTGGTCCCGCTCCCGGCCGCGACATTCATGTTTTGTCCCGCTCCCGCCCGCAAAAGCGTTATTTTTTACAGAAAGCAAGCATGGGCTGCTGCGTGCATGGTTTGGCATGGCAAAATGCGAGCAGCACGCTTCCGTTATTATCACAAAAAGCTGACATCTCTGTTATAACACTAAATATATGCACAATGAATATTTCATGGTGTCTAAAATGAGAGGATTCGTGAGCACTCAATTTATTTAGATAATTTCTATTTTGCGGGAGTCACGTGAATAATTTTATTCTCCCGCATCCCGCACACACACGAGTCTCTTCCCGCCCGCACTCGCCCATCAAGAGTTGTCCCGCGCCGCACCCTGTTGCGTTGGGTCCCGCGGTACTCCCGCGGGAGTGCAGGTCTCTAGTCTGGAGCCCTGCTTCTTCACCCTTGGTTTTGAGGTTTATCCATAATTTGCTTATGGTCACTAGGGCAAAGTAATTTGTTTGCACAGACTCACTTGGGGAGAACTGTTTTTTTGTCTTTCGCACTGTTTTATTTGTGTATATAGGGCAAAACCTAATTTCAGCTTTTATGTGTTCTGCAGGAAGAGTTAAAGGGATCTGAATTCAGCTCTTGTGAGGTTGACAGTAAGGTATTTGATGAAAGTCTGAACACCACATCGCCATGTTCTGTGGACATCCGTTTCCCCAATGAAGAACTTTATACATCTATAGGTAAATGTGCTTCCTAAAATCTCTTGGATCTTACTTAGCTACCATATTTACCACATTTGTTTCTGTAACAGAACCTGGGGCTTTGAGCACTTCCACTCTAATTGACAAGATGTTTGAAGACGTCCTGCAGCATGCAGATAAGGAAGTTGAAGGTGAAGATGGAAATCAGGAAGAGGGGGTGGAGAAAGATGAGAGCAATTCATCAGAGACTGAAAAGGAAGACAAAACCGAATCGGACACAGTTGAAAAGGAAGACAAACAGGAACCAGTCACAGTCACATTAAATGAGTATCCTCTTGACCAGAGTGAGATGTGTGAAGAGAGTGAAGAAACTCCTGATGCCAGTTCTGCAACAGAGAAAGAGAAGGAGCTCCAGTCTGTTGATGATGGTGAAGGAGAGACGGAAGAAAAGCAGGAGAGCACCCCCATGGTTGATGAGGACTTTCTAACCCTGCCACCCAGCTGTATCCTCTCTCCTCTCAGCAAATCTGTGGAGGCTGTTGTCACACCACTGGTATTGGTCTGATTTTTAGAGATTGAAATTGTTCTTGTGGTGACAGCCAGTGAATGAGAGAAATATCTTTAGGACTTGAGTATGTTCAGTGTATATGGTTAAATATTATGTCACCAAAGAAATTCAAGTGCTTGTCAAATATGTTTTTATCAAAATGCCTTTTAGCATAATTATGCCACTTTTCATATGAAGTTAAATGCCAGGCAGTGTCATCTGAGTTTTCCCTTGTGTAAATGGAAAGTTCGCATATACAGATACATGTACCTTTCAGTTACAGTGTAAGAGTGTAATCGATTACATGGATATAAATGTATTAGTTAGTTAAAAGACCATAAATGTCTGTTTCTAAATGTTTTTACAGAACATTGAAATCACTGTGTCTGAGCCATCAGTACAGCCGCCCTCACCTGAAGAAATGACAGCTAGTCCTGCTGACTGCGGTCAACCTTTATACAGGTGTGCTCACTTAAATAATAACAATAATAATTTGTCAAGAGCCCTGTCATTCTGTATCGCTGTTTGTCCAACTTGGTATTTAGTACTGGTAGTGCATGCTTTTTTTTTTTTTTTTTTACTAGTGATTGACAAATCAGCCGTTTATTTAATCAGAAATACAGTAAAAACAGTAATATTGTGATTGTGAAATATTATTGCAATTTAAGTTGAATTGATGTTTGAATTGATGAACAGAAAGTTCAAACTAACAGCATTTTTAAAAAAAATTATAATAATTTTGTAACTTTATAAATGTCTTTACTGTCATTTTTGAACCATTTAATACATCCTTATTTGAAAATAAATATATATATTTATGCATATCAGTATTATATCGATCAAGAGCCACTCAGCTGTCTATATATTGGTCAACCACTGATATTTACCTTTTTACCCAATTGTTTTTTCATACAATTGACAGCATTGACGCCTACCGCTCACAGAGGAAGATCCATCCCCCCTCTACTCAGAGCTTGACCCCTGGAGTTCAGAAGCAGGTTCAAGAGAAGACCTGCTCAAAAAAGCCCATAAACATCAAGGAGAGAATTAAGGTTTGAAACTTATACTGAGAGACTTACTGGGGTATTTTAGGAGACTTCATGCATGCAAGATCTGATGCAAGTGATTTTATTTGTTCCATTTAAGGCTTTAAACGAGGAGGCAGCCAAGTTGCAGACAATCATCACGCAGACACTGCAGGCTCTGAGCTGCTGCAGTGACGAGGAACATGGGAAAGGTTCCCAGCAGGAGGCCGAAGCTGAGAAACTCCTGCTTGTCTCCAGTAAGTGGAACATTAGCGAGCAAAGTACATTACTCTATTTGAACCTCCTGCAAATCACAGAGACTGCATGCTCTGATTTGGCTTTTATACATCTGTTTAATGCAGGTGAGAAGCGAGCAGCCTTACTGGCTGAGGTCAGCAGGCTGAGAGAGAGTGAGTCTGGTGAGCCAGACTCCCAGAATGCACCTCTGCAGCCCTGCAGAGGCACAGTCAGCATCAGCAGCATCCAGCTGCCCCTCAAAGTGGAGTTTGTGTGCTCTGCTCGCACAGGTAAGCGTTACTACATATTTATTAATGGCAGATGATGACTCTTCATTGCACAAGGTCAATGTTCTAACACAATTTGTTATGGCTGCTGTCTCTATAAAGGCCGCCCAACATACAGGACATAAGATTTCACTTACCACATAAACCGAGTAAGGAGAGATGACTGAGGATGATGGCGAATGATTTACATATCCTGAGCACCACTGACAAGCATCTGATCTTGTAAAATGTGTGGTAAGTACTGCCACTGTAGTTTACACAGCACGTGCAATCGCAAATCTCGAAAGTTTCCTTCCTGCTGTGTGAGCTACTGAAATGAGCTGCACTGTGAAACAGCCAGTCAAAGCAGAGATCAACATTGAGCCGCACTGTGAAACAGCCAATCAGAGCAGAGCTTAACATTATTATTCATGACCCTTCCAAATAATGTAAAAACAGACCATTTCATTCTAGGGACAAAAATCATAGGGTTGTAAATGGACATGTAAAACCGTTTCTGGAGATTTTTTGCCCTTACCTAAGCCACATACCTTCTATGTAGATATCAGAGAACAATTTAAAATATTGTATCAATGCATTCTATGGCACATTTAAAACTGCGCAGTGCTTTTAAGAGAAGGTTTTTAAATAAAAACAGTAGTGATATACACTGGTTTGAATGTTTTGCTTCCACAGACAAGACATTCGCTCCAATTTTGAGATTGATGTTGAGGTCTACAGTTTGGTAGGTAGAGTTTGTGTACAACCAAATATCGTTTTTAATAGTTTAAAAGATAAAATAATTTTTTTCCTCAAGCTTTAGCTTATATTTTCTAGGTCATAATTAGGTGTTATTGTGTATTCCTCTGTTTTATAGTCCAGTACTCAGAGTACTACCTGCAGCATGAATATTCAGCAGTTCCGCAGCTCAACAAAGTCAAAGGTTTGTACACCTTCACATATGTTGAGTGTTTTATTACTTTTAGCAATGCACAGTTGTAGCAAAATGTTTGTGTTTCTAGGTGACACCCAAGAAGATTCTCCACAGCATCACAGTATGTATCTTCTCTGTCTTCTCTGTTTCCTTACCAACATTGGGCTTCATTTATCAAACATGAGCTATACAAATATGTGTATTTTCTGTTATAATTTTCATAAAATCACACTTTTTGAATTGTAACATGACACATAAGAATACTTTCACAAACAATTCAGAAAATCATGAATGAGGCACATTGTGTGTTTAAATTTGTTGAATGATAGACAGCTTCAGCTCATCCAAATGTCTATTTTTGTTTTTCTAGAAATCTAACCAGAGTGTAACATGTAAGTATTTATCAGTTACTCACTTAATCATTGGTTGATTGGTAGTATCAGATACTGATATTTCTTTACCGTCCATTATAGCTGCTACTCTGCCTGGTCTGAGTGCCCAACGCTCTAGTAACTTCACATTAGTAGGCTCTCACAAGATTACCTTGAATTCATTGGGACAGAGCAAGTTTCCTCTGGACAAGGTATTGATACAGTAAAACTGTTCACATTAGAGAGAAAAAGGAGATGAATTGTTTGTGTGTTGTTGTCCTCACCTTTATGAGCACTTACTGTATCTTCTTTTTAAAGACAATAAATTGTGTACACACTTTCACTCTTAATTTTCACAGCGGTTAACCAGGAGATCTGTGGTTGTTCTGTGTTGTGTTTGCACTGTGGTGGGAGTTGTGGAAATGTAACTGGGTCTCTGTCCATCTCTCCTGTTTCTCTCCACTCAGATGAAATTTGAAGGCAAAATCAGGCGACTCCTTGGGGATGAGTTTCAGGAAAAGGTGTCACTCTTTCCATCTTATTCTTTACTTATGATTTAGTGGGCTTTGCACATTTTCTCTGTGTGTGTGTGTGTATGTGTGTGTGTGTGACAAGGTACAATACTGGGCATTTTGTTGATCTATTTGCTATTAATGAATGCTCTGGCCTGTGCATTCATCACTTGTTTTGGGACAAATCAAACCAATATCCCCACAATTACCTTCTTTTAATCACTTAATGTCCTGTATTTTTTTACGGAGATATTATGGAATTTTACAGTTGTCTTTCAGACCTTAAAAATGTAATATACATTTTTTATATTTTTCATTAATAATTAAATGTATTTTATTAATTTATAATTTCAGTAAAGCCTTCACCTTTATTTAGTAAAGGTGCATTTAATTGATCAAAAGTGATTGTAAAGACATTTATAATATTGCAAAAGATTGTCAAATAAATGCTGTTTGTTTGAACTTTCTTTTCATCAAAGGTTTAGTTCAAATTAATGTTCTTTGAATGTTATAGTTTTTAACAATTAATTGAGAAGTAAATTCGAACCATTCAGAAATTGCGGTTTTAAAGCCTATTCTTTTTGTCTTAAAGCTGTAATATAATTTGATGATGTAAGTCATTACTAAAAAATTTGAATAATATTTCTAGGCCTGTCGCAATAATCAATATATCAACTTATCGCGCAATATATGTACATGACCTCAATAATTTTTGGTGACGCAATATATCGCCCATTATATTTACTTAAAAATTAATGTCACCATGTTTTGTAAATTCCACTTGCACCTGTGTCTTTTGCAGCTTCTCGTACATAGCGCGGTGTAGTCATGAGGTGCTAGTTCAAATTTAAAAAATGCTTCTACAAAAAAGTTTCATCTGCAGATATGGCATTGTTTAGGGATCTGTGCCTTTGTGCATACGGACATCTGACTGCTGAGTAGTGATTATGTTTTTCAGCAATACAGTGCACCCTTAATTTACAGAGAAACGAAGGTCCGGGAAAAATCTGTAGATGGAAAAATCTCCATACAAGTTCTTTGTGCATTTTTCTTTTTTTCTACTTGTTACTTTGCACTTTTGTTAGAAATTGTTTATTTACTATTTATTCAGGCTCTGTAAGGTATCTAATATTTTGATACTTAATTTCCATGATCTAAATATTCTTAAAAATTAAAAGTTTGTTGTCATTTGGAAGTGTGTTGGCCTTCTTGCATTATTATACTGTTACATTATGATTATATATTCAGTGGCATAAAATGGTCTTTAAAATGACAATAATATGGCTTATCACAATTATTTCTGGGGCAATATATCACACAACAAAAAGTTGTTATCGTGACAGGCCTAAATATTTCTGCATTTTGACATGCACATCTGTTGTTATTTTTTTCCTTGTGTCATGACTAACCCGTTTGTTACATTGTGTAGGTTCCCTTCCTCTCTCCTCTAGAGGGCCACATCTATCTGCGGCTGCACAGCGAGGGCCACTCCAACGTCCAGCATCAGGGCTTTTTGGTGAGTTGGTGTATATGTTTCCCAGAACTTGACTGGTGCTTTGTTTAGCTTGTTTTATCATATGGAAAAGGCACTTACCATATCTGTAGTCCCTTGATTAATTTGTTTATAAGCAAAAAATGTGAGAATACAGTTGCCAGTTCATATTTGCAAAGCAAATATGTGAAATATGTTAGCAGTTTATCTTCCTAGTCGCAGTCTGATCCATTTGAATGCAAGTTGTTTGAGAATGGCTTAGGACACAAGAATATTTTATGTGCTGAAATAGAGCTCCAACAGGTTCTCTCCGGTTACATTAGTACTTCATTTTGTGATTTAAACGATTTATTTCATCTGTGATCTCAGTTTGTTTTTAATGTATTCTTTTGTAATTTTATGTGCTTTGTGATGTGTGTTTATAGGAAATGTGCTTTGATTTTGGGAAATTTGTGCTGTAATTTTCTTTCTCCTCTTGTAGACCATGTTTGAGGATGTGAGTGGCTTTGGAGCTTGGCAGAGGTTCTACTTCCTTCTGGAAGGAGGACACCTTCTCTACTGGAACTACCCGAATGAGATGGGCAATAAGGTGGGATTTGTGCAATTATGTGTGTAAAAAATGTGTATCCTTCTCCTCATTAATGTTTTTTTTTATCCATCTCCTTCTCTTCCAGCCAGCAGATGGCAGTCTCTCTCTCTTTGGCTTCTGCAGTGTCAGGCCTGTGGAGCGAGAGTGCTGTGCACGGCCACACACCTTTGAATTAGTAGAGACAAACACCCTCCAGCAAGAACACAGCCAAACCTTGAAGAAGTAATGCATTCATGAATTTACTAAAAGAAATAGTTCAGCCAAAAATGAAACTTCTGTCATCGCCCTAATGTTGTTCCACACCTATATGCTGTGTAATTTTTCATGGATCACAAGGGAGACGAAAAAGACAAACACGTAAAACCAGAAGATCCTCCATCTAAAAAAGGGGCTTATCTGAAATATTCCTTTAAACCTGACATGAAATGAAAATTCAGACCGTTTTCTAAATGCATGTTATAGATCTTATTTTGAACAATTCATCCATGCATTTTTTTCTAAGTAATCCGTTTCACTCAAATGTACGTCACATTATGGAAGAAAATATCTGCTAATTCTTTTTCGTTATATGACTAACATTTAGTATCAGTTTACAATAGAGTATTGGTTTTAATTTGTATGTAAATGATCTTTTGTTGTGCAGGTGCTGGTTTTCAGCAGACACACGAGAAGAGAGGTCTGACTGGATGGAGAAACTGAATCAGACCTTAATTGATTCTCTAACCTGGAACAGGAAGACTGTCTCCAACGATAACAGGGCCAGCACGTCCTCTAACTCCGGAAACTCTCGTGAGAGCATCCTGTAACACAACACAAATGTGAACCCTCACCATGTAACACTAAGAAAGGAGATCTCAGAGAAGATCATATGTGGCACTAAAAAAAGTACATGAAGAGCTTCTGAGAATAAACCCGGGGGGCAGCCAAACAGGACTGTTTTATATAATAGTGCATCACAATCTACATATGTACATTCTACTACTTTATTGGATGCTTGCATAATAGTGGCATATTTGTTAAGATTTTTGATCTATCATTGCATCCTATAGATTGTGCTATTTTTTTTAGAATGGTTTACCACACTGTAAGGATAGATGGATTTGCCATTGCCATTAATTTTCAGGTAAGCCATGTAGTCAGAGCAGTCTGGTTTGAATGCATGAGGTAAGTAAGTCTCCTAAGTGCCTATTTGACTGTTTATTTATCCCCTGCCTTATTCTGACAGTTGCTCATGATTGAATGATCAACTGAAATGCTTTACCTTTTAATGCAATAATCTGTTTCGGGTTATGCTTATGTATGAGGGTGTCCTTAATTACATGATATGAACTTTACTGCATTAGTAGGGAAGCACTGCTTTTTCGGCCTTCGACTAAAGCTTTTTATGTTTATAGTTTTTCATTTACTCTGGGAACAATTTGTGACTGTCAAACTGCAGTCTTCATCTAGAAGGGAGAATCGTTTTTATTTGAATGTACAATGTATGAAGTACATCCTGAATCGTATAGCTTATGATTTTTCTGGGAGGACAGTTTCATAATGTAGCTACTTATGGTTTTAGAAAAATACTGACGATTGTTTACTTCAAAAATGATTTGGGGAGTACCTGGCCATGCATTATATCTAGTGAGGTAAGAAGACAAGTCTGGCCAACATAAACTAAACAACTGAGTTTATGCTCTAATCTGATGGTCGTTTGTTGTTCTTGGGTTAAAATTTTGAATGTGCAAGTATAAGAATAGCACTACAGAGCTGTCAGTCTGAAAATGCTGTATGATAATTCATGCAGGGAGAGAGAGAGAGTAATGTACAACCTTATGACTTCTTTGAGATTTATTTGAAGCTTCAGTAAGTTATATCTGTTTGTCTTGTAAAAGAGTTGCCGCTCTAGAGACTGTGAAACTGATGGGAAGTGTTTCTGTGCCATGTTTGTCCCAAGTATGTGTTTTTGCCAAGGGTCTCATGCTATTGCTGTGTTTAACTATATAAAACTATATGAAATATCCTGGTAAAGGTACTATAAAATAAATATGGCTGTTAAAACCGGAAACGTTTGTTTTTCTTTTAAACTCTGCAGCGGTATGAGTTTCTTCTTGTGTTGAACACAACAAAAGGAGATAGTTTGAAGATTGTTGGTAACCAAGCATTCTTCAAAATATCTTCAGTGTTCAACAGAAGAAAGAAACTTGTTTGGCACAATATGAGGGTGGGTAAATATAGACAAAAAGTCTCTTTAATTATGGAACAGTTTAACAGTGTTCCTGGCAAGCTCACCAGATGTGCTGCTGTCAGCATTTACAGTTTATGGTGCATCTCCATCAAAAAGCAATTCTTGTGAAGTAATTTTTCCATGATGACACAGCAGCACTTTTGTCTATCTGTTTGCCCTAAGGGTTGATGCATCAAAGCACTATAAACAGTCTTCATTTTATTATAAAATACTAATTTATTTTGTAAAATAATTTGTAACAAGATGTATTATAACATGTTAAATGACATCCACATACGTAGTTTGTTAAAACTGCCATTGAAATCTTCCATACATGTGAGAGTCATGTTTTACTTAATGCTTTTAAACATGCCATTATATCTGTCGGTAAGCTCATTGTATTGCCTTTAGCACCTTCCATAAACATGCAAATGCCCCCCCACCCACACACACATACTGAGATCAGACTTTAGAGTACAGCTTAAGCTGGGAACAGACAAGATAGCGGACAATACACACAGAAAATATATAGTTCTTTTTCTTTATTTTGTTTATTATTGCTGTGAACATGAAGAGATTCACTCATGGAAGTTTCATCTGTGTTTTGTGTCTGGTAAGTGTTTTAAGTAATTTTTTCATCTTTTTGTTTTATACATGTTGATGTGAAGATCACACTGTCATCTGTTAGTGTTTTGGTCTGCAAATGTTTTAAAAGTCCATACAATAGACCTTACATAATTGCAATAAAATTAAATAATGATTGTGATATTTTTAATTAAGTACATATGTGTACGTGATTATTTTCAGTATTGAATTATCCATTTAAATTAATGAATGTATAATTTGTTAATAGTAACCATGTTTGTAGATTTTATTACACATTGGATAAAGAAAATGAATGCATCAGAATTAATATTTTTGTGTTCCTAGTTCACCTAAAGAAATCGGAAATTATATGAAATTGTATCAGTTTTTTAATTGCTTAAAGTTTTGTTTTTTTATCACATAAAATAATGCATACTTTATCTGTTTTAACAGATGGTCTTCTCAGAAATCATACCAGAGTATTTAGCAGCCATTCAACTGGGACAGTTCATGCTTGACAAGAGAAACAGCAGCACGCTTTGGCAGGTACATGAATTACACCAATATATCTACAAATGTTTTTTGAATTCCCTGCTTATTTCTAAAAATGTATAGTGGCCTCAAGTATTTGGACACTGACATGAAATTCATTGCAAAAACAAGTGGCAGCTGCAAACATATTCAAAATTTATCTGAGACATTTTTGCATTTACATTTAACCAAATGCTCATTTTCTTTTATTTTTTTTTTGTTGTTGATTCAAGTCAGTTTCTCGGAACATAGGTGTAGTAGTAGGTGTATCACATTAACTACACTAATAAAAATTGTTACAGAAACACTTTTCACTTAGAAATTGCTAGAAAATTTCACAAAGAATTACAAAGAAACAGAAAGTAATATTGAATTAAACATAAAATTTCGAAGTAGAATGACTGAAATAATATTTTCTTGAAAAAATAAAAATACAAAAAAACTTTTGTAACCACTATATTGTAACTCAAAAGCTTTAAAGCATTTACATATTTGTTTATTTGATTTACATTTGTCATTCAGAACAGCACAATTCCAGGGTCCCATTATGTCTCGACGACAGTTATTCCCAAGACATCTAACAGCATGATCAGAAGAAAGAGGGCTTGGTTGATTCCCCCTGTCAGCATTTCTGAAAATGATAAAGGCCCGTTCCCAAAGGAAGTGGTGAAGGTGTATCTCTCTCCTAATATTTTTAATTTGTATGTCATTGTCCTGTTTGTTCTTTGTTTTAATTTCACAGAAGCAAAGTTCTAATCTTTCCTTTTATGTTTCGCTCCACAGATGAAGTCCACTGCTGCTGCTTCTATAAATGCTGCACTGATCTATAAAATCACAGGCCCTGGAGCAGATCAGCCGCCCAAGGGTCTTTTCAGAGTGGACAAATATTCAGGCATGTTGTGGGTCACCAAAGGCCTGGACCGAGAGGAAACTGAAGAATACACTGTGAGTGACCTGCGGTGCTCGAAGAACCTGGATTTTAAACATAACATGTAAAAAAGGTTTGAGTTTGCATGTAACTTTACCAAAGTATTTTGTGTTGATAAATGCTATATATTATGTGTGTCGGAGTGCAGATCACAATTCATGCTTCAGCAGAGGATCAAAGCTACACTGAAACCCCTGTCAAACTCACCATCAAAGTTATTGACCAAAATGACAACAAACCCTTGTGTACCCAGAATCCTTTTATGGGAGAAGTCCTAGAAAGGGCAAAACAATGTAGGATGTGGAGATTCTTCAATCCTTCTCAGACATGTCTTTCAGTAACTATACATTTGTTTCTTATAAGATGACAACATAAAATACTATGTTTTATGCTCCTATAGATGTGCCTGTCATACAAGTGACGGCAAAAGACATTGATGACCCCGAAACTGCAAATGGCGTTGTGCGTTACAAACTGGTGAGACAGGAACCCATCGGTGGGGTGTTTCGCATTGACCCAGCCAGTGGAGTCATCAGCCTGGCCACTAGGGGTGTTTTGGACAGAGAGGTACTAAAACTGAGTTTGTTTACATGGAGACAAAAATATATATTTATATTTCACATGTCTAGTACATATGTAATGATGTTTCATTAATACAGTATATACTTTTTTTATTTACCCCCAAAGAATGGAAGTGAAATGTGTGTTTGCACTCAGGTTTCTATTTACAACATTGTAGCGTTGAGCAATGTAGCCAATCACAGACATGTGTTGATTTCTTGAACACAATGGCCAGAGGTTTTAAAACTTAAGTCAGAATTCACTCACTGCTCAAAATGTCGGAGTTTTTTGTTCAATGCTGAGTTTTGTGTGGTCCCTTTTATTACACATTACCCCCCACATTAGCTAAACATTCTTATACTGTTATAAGAATCTCTCTTATCTGATTAATGGAGCAAAAGGTCTAACGTTAACTTACACAGTTACTCAACTGTTATTCAGGAAACCTAAACCTGATGGTAAACCTCTTGCTTCAAATAGGCTGTGATGCACACCGAATGAGAAGCGCTGCGCCGTCATGTTCTCACGTTCAAGGCAGCAATCCAAAATCTAGTCACTGAACCTTATCACCTGACAGGCAAAAGGTTCACTTCAAGAATGAAGGGGAAAAAAAGTGTAGATTGCTGTTAAAACAGAATAGGAAAGAGTAATGGCAATCTATATTAACAGGGTTTCTGCGGGTCCTTAAAAAGTCACAAATTTAGTTGCATCAAATTTAAGGCCATAAAAAGTCTGAAATGGTATAAGTCTTAATTATGATTTCAGAAGCTCTTAAATTTGGGGACAGAAAGGCAAGAATTGCGATAATGCTTAATGCGACGATTAAACTTCTAAAGGCTATGATTTCATTGAATAATTATGGGCAGTGCACATTTCAAAGTCAGGTGCTGTGCTCCTTTGTGTTACTGAGGAAATCTGCTGGCAGAGAATGAATGTGCATTTCAATAAGCCCGTCTGCCGTAAGCCCAACCAATGCGAAAATCGACCCATATATAATGCAGACATGCAGAGCAGAGCAGCAACATGCAAAGTTGCAAATGTGAACTGGTGGATCGACAAGAAGATAATGTATCATAAATATTAATATAATGATTGATGATAATTTTTTTAATTAATATAATAATTGATATTTTTTTGACATTTTCTTAAAAATAGTTTGAAATGTGAAGTTCATCATTTTATAAAACTTTGTTTTTGTGAAGAGCTGTATCTGAACTGTAAATCATGCTTTTTACGGTCATTTTACAGTTTAATGTTATCACAGACATTGCCCTACCCTGTTCATATGGTATTAATTTTATTTGTGCAGGAATTTAAAAAAGGTCTTAAATTTGAACTTAAAAATCCTGGAGATACCCTGAAGCATAGACTTTAATAAGTCCACAGAAAGACAAATTATTGATAAATGTCTATACACACTCTTCCAGCCTAGGGAGAAGTGACATGTTGTGAGACAAGTATAATGTAATTTAAAGGTGAATTAAGATTTTGAACAGCTCAGTGCTTCTCGTTCTGTGTGCCCCAGGTGGCCATTCACCCTGGACATTAGTAATAAAATAGTTAAAGTTTACTGCTTAATATTTTTGTGGAAACCGTTATGCATTTATTTAATTTTTTTCAGGATTATTTGATGAATAGAAAGTTCAAAAGAACAACCTTTAGTACATTTTGGTAAATTTAGCAAAATTATTAATTTAAATTTAAAAAAAAATCCCCAAACTTTTGAATGCTGATGTTGTTTCATAACCATCATCTGAACATGGCTGCCATCTCTATGATAACAGACTCAAACTGTGTATAAGCTGGCTGTGGAGGCAGCAGATATGGATGGTCACGGTCTTTCTTCCACCTGTGTGGTCATCATCAATATTACTGATAGCAATGATCACGCCCCTAAGTTCAGCCAAAGAAAGGTAAGTTAATTTTTGGTTTGGATTTAGGCTAGATTTTCCAGACACATCTGGTGTTGAGTAGCTATGAAATGGTCTGTTTGTGTGTGTTTTGGCAGTATGCAGGTACAGTACAAGAAAATAAGGCTGGGGGAATTGTTGCAAGGTTGGATGTCACCGATAGAGATGAGCCTTTAACTGTAAACTCAGTGGCAAAGTTCACCATCATCCAAGGCAACGAAAAAGGATTCTTCAACATCAGCACCGGCCCCAGTGGGATGGAGGGAATCATCACAACATCAAAAGTGAATTTATATTATATTTAGCTTGATATATGAATATATGAGTCAGTAATGAATTTAATACTTTTATTCAGCAAGGATGCATTAAATTGAAAGTGGCAGTAAATGTTACAAAAGATTTCCATTAAAAAAAAAAAAAAAAGCTAAAAAATGCTTTCTAATTATCAGAAAATCCTGAAAAAAATTGTTAATTGTTAGTAACCAGCAAAACCGTTTTCAACATTCATAATAATAAGTAATATTTCTTTAGGAACAAATAAGCATATTAGAATGATTTCTGAAAGATCGTGTAAATTTCAGCTTTGCCATCGCAGGAATAAATTACATTTGAAAATATTCAAATAGTAAACAGTAAACTATATGTAATGATATTTCACACTATTACTGTTTTTACTGTATTTCTGCTCATAAAAATGCAGTCTTGGTGAGCATGAGACGACTTTCAAAAATTTACGAATCTTAAAGACCCCAGATTTTTTGTCTAGTACAGTTAGTTTTTTTTTTTTCATGAGAACTCCCATTTTCTTTAGAAAATAAAAATCCTTGTGTCTATATATTTTTAGGGTCTGAACTTCGAGCAAGCCAACAGTTTCTCTCTGCTGGTGGTGGTTGAGAACGAGGTTCCTTTTGCTGTTCCTTTAGTGACCTCCAATGCTACCATCACCATCACAGTGCAGGATGTAAACGAGCCACCTGTCTTTGAGCCTGCAGAGAAACGGATCATGATTCTTGAGGACCTCGCAGTGGGCAGCACCATCTCCAAATACACAGCCAATGACCCAGACACTGCTAGAGAGCAGAAAATAAGGTTTTACATGGATGCACACACAAAACAACACAATTATACCCTGTGTCGTATCATAAAACCCCTTTTTTGTATATTACCCAGCAGGTAGGGTTTTTATCATTAAATAAAACTATTAAAACATTTGTGTTAATTGAAATAAAGCTGAAATAAAATAAAAATTAAATATTAGATGAAAAACTTGAACAAAAAAATTTTGAAATCTTGCCTTGACAACTAACTGAAAGAAGTTGAAGCACTAAACTTACCACATAGAAATACATACAAACTAAAACTGAACTCAAACTAAAATAAATTAAACCTAAGTAGCAATATAAAAAAAATGAACAAACACATCCAAACAAAACCCCGGTGTTACTACTGTCAGAATCCAACTTTTTGGGTTTTATTGCACATTTGTTAAGCACCACGGTGTCTGTCATGTGTTTATTTCTGCTGTCACATATTTGTGTGTTGTGATGTCAGATATAAGTTGCTGCAAGACTTTGCAAACTGGCTGGAGATCACAGAGGACACTGGAGTCATCAGAGTCAGGAGCTCACTGGACAGAGAAGCCTCGTTCATAAGAAATGAACAGTACACGGTCTTAGTACTGGCTTATGACAATGGTAATTTAAATAAACCTCCAAATACTTTTTATTTAAAGGAATAGTTCACTCCAAAATTAGCTGTAAATTTACTCACCCCCATCCAAGATATAGATGCGTTTTTCTTCTTCGGAACAGATTTGGAGAAATATAGCATTACATTACTTGCTCACCAGTGGATCCTCTGCAGTGAATGGGTGCCGTCAGAATGAGAGTCCAAACAGCTGATAAAAACACCACAATAATCCACACCTCTCCAGTCCATCAGTTAACGTCTTGTGAAGTGAAAAGCCACGTCTTTATAAGAAACAAATCCATCATTAAGACATTTTTAACTTTTGACATTTTGATGTGAGAGGTCAACAGGGGATGGAGGTTAGGGTTTTTTACCCGGAGGAAGCGTTATTTTGGATTATGGACTCATATTTTGCCAGAAGCAATGGTTTAAAGTTAAAATACCTTAATGATGGTTTTGTTTCTTACAAACATGCAGCTTTTTGCTTTCCAAGGCCTTAATTGATGGACTGGAGTGGTGTGGATTATTGTGATGTTTTTATCAGCTGTTTGGACTCTCATTCTGACGGCACCCATTCACTGCAGAGGATCCATTGGTGAGCAAGCGATGTAATGCTAAATTTCTCCAAATCTGTTCTGAAGAAGAAACAAACTCATCTACATCTTGTATCACCTGAGGTACCGGAGTACATACACTTTCTGACTTTGTAAATGGTCACAGAGAAAATCTGGTGTTCATCACAAACTAAACGACTGAGGATCACACACGATTAGACTTGCTACCTAATTGCTAGGAGACACATGACAAATTAAAACAATGTTTTCTGAAATTGGCTCAAAATATCAAACATATTTGATGATGTCCTCCGACTGGATGGAATCATAGTTTGAAGCTAATAAACCTGGCTAAAATCTGCAGACTGCCTCTGACTTTTGGCAAGTAGCATTGACTCCTCCGGACTGTAATCTAGAGCAAAAATCTGGGCACAAGTCAAGTAGTGTATTCAAGCCTGATAGTTCACTAAAAGGATAGTTCAGGATAGTTCACCAAAAAATTACATTTCTGTCATCTACTCATTCTTGTGTTACTTGAAACACATCTGATGTTGGCTTTAGACAAGTTATCTGGACTACTTTATTTATTTTATGTATCTCTGTAGATGATGAGCCCACCACAGGAACAGGCACATTAGTGATTAAGCTGTTGGATATTAATGACAACGCACCAGTGCTGGAGGAGCGCAGAGTCCCGATGTGTCTCAAAGAACCCAAGCCCGTCCGTCTGACCATCACAGATCCAGACGGGCCAGAAAATGGCCCACCCTTCATCATAGAGCTACATAAAGAATATCAAAGCAACTGGACCATCATCAGAAACTCCAGCAGTAGGATTGGTTCAGCTTATATTAAGTTTTGCTGATCAGTTGTAAATATATTGGATATCTCACACTTCTTCTCTCCCCTCGTTTCTCAGGCAGTTTGGTGTGGTTGAACCCACTCAGACGTCTGGCTCTTGGCGATTACAGCCTGGTATTGCGTGTGTACGACTCCAAGATGTTATTTCAGGACAGTTCTATCATAGTGGAGGTGTGTGACTGTAGCGGTGATGACGTTACCTGCTTTAGTGGTATATATGCTGCTGCTGCTGACATCACCCTGTCCATCTATGTGCTAGCGGCCATCTTATGCTTTCTTGGTAAGCAAACAACCTATCATTATGAGTCTTCAAACGAGAAAAATGTGAATTTAATATTATGTGTGTGTGTATTTATTTAATTTAATTTTTAAGAACATTTTATTTTCACCAAAGGTTTTGTTTAATAAAAATACATTAAAACTATTTTAATGTAATACTGTTTTAATCTATTTTAAAATGTGCAAAGCTGAATTAGATTTTTTTTTTTTAAATCAGGATTCTTTGATGAATCGAAAGTTCAAAAGAGTGGCATTTATTTGAAATAGTCAAGACTTTTATACTGTTACAAAAGCTTTGTCACTTCTGATCAATTTACTGCTTCCTTGGTGAATAAAAGTATTCACTTCTAAATAAATTTATATATATATAATTTTATTATAATGATGCTGGCCTTTGCAGTCACTACTAATAACAGTACTGATGATGTTCAAAAAATAATTTCTTCTTTTCTATAGTGCTTTTACTGTTGCTTCTTCTCCTGAAGAGAAGGTGTGGGAGAAAAGTTCATTGGGAACAGTTCAGTCAGACAGAAGAAGACAGGGATAATATTTTATGTTACAATGAGGAAGGAGGCGGGGAACAGGACCAGGTACACAAGCTCTTCCACATGTCATGTTCAATCAACTTTACTTTTGTCTTACTGTACTCAGTGTTTATTTATGTGTTACAGGATTTTGATATGGTCCTGTTGTGCAGCAGACCAGAGGTTTTCTCAACCTATATTGCCCCGACGGCCTCACCAATGGTCTTCTATCGACAACACCCAGACGAGAATGAAGATATTGAAAACTTCATTTATGAGGTGTGTATAGAAAGAGTGTATATGTGCATAAAAGAGTCACCATGATTTCTGCAAGCCTTGTGTTTGGATCAACAAAAAAATCCTGAAAAACATCCACAACAAAATTACCATCATAAGTTACATTCATGTGTAAAATACTGGGCTCTGTGTTTCTGTAGAATCTGTGCACAGAAGATGATGACCACTATGTGGTGCTGTATGACTCGGTGCTGGTGTTTGCACATGAGGGTGAGGGGTCTGAAGCTGGATCTCTTAGCTCCCTGCAGTCGTCCATCAGTGATGGAGATCAGGACTTCCAGCATCTGCAGAACTGGGGACCTCAGTTCAGGAGACTGGCTGACATGTATGCTGGAGGAGAAGATAATATGTAATATGTGCTCTGATCACTGTATAGGAGTATGTATATAAGAGTGTGATGTGAAATTTGTTACCAAATATGCTGTAAGTCATTAAAAAGGAATAGTTCTCTAAAAAATGAAAATGTGCTGAAAAATGACTCGCCTTCAGGCCATCCAAGATGCAGAGGAGTTTGTTTCTTCATAGGAACAGATTTGGAGACATTACATTACATCACTTGCTCACCAATGGATCCTCTGCAGTGAATGGGTGCCGTCAGAATGAGAGTCCAAACAGCTGATAAAAACATCAGTTTTTTTTGTTTTTTTATTTCTGGTTTGTCATTCCTTACTGTAGTTTACAATGTATTTGTTTGATCAGAAATATGTTTGCACACATTTTATATTTCCATTATGCAACTGATGCTGTTGAATTAAGTGAATGTATGTAAGATAAGCACCTGTTATTTTTTTGTTCTGCATGAGTTTACATTAGTTGTTTACTGAAGATTTTACTTCCTCTTAATACAGTAGTTTATCTCATTATATAATTGTATTTGCTTTATTGTAAAATAAAATGCATAGTTTATTTAATTATTTAACAATAAACACTGCTTTAGCAATATATATAATTTTTATGCTATTTTAACATCTTTTTGTTTTAATTATTAAAAATTAGAATTTATAAAGCTTTAAACAATAAGATTCATATCAACCAGTATGAAACTATGACTCTAAACAACCTTTGATCAGATCCTGACAAATCACACATCAGGACTCTCCCTATTGGAAGGGCTTTAAGAGCAAGAGCCTGAGAAAGAACTTTGACCCTGTATTTCACAAAGACTGATGTTCGTCTTGAAGTGAATCCTTATATTTGAATGCTTGTTGACTTGTTTTAAACCGATTTAGAAAGGTGTTTCTTATCTAATGCCTGGGATTCCAGAGGTAAGTTATACATTACGTCACTCGTATATCTATAACAGTCACTATAGTCATGTATTAAATTGTTAGTGATTGTAAATGCTATGGTATATGTTTGTTAACCAATCAGATGAACTACACAACAAAAATTCAAAATCAAATTAGATTTGGCCATATGTAGCCAGTCCATTTGTTGTCATGGTTACTCATGATGTCACTTCTTTTGTCCCAGATGACTCAGAACATGTTTCAGGAGGGGCTGCATCAGGTGTTTTTTAAGGAACGCCCTTTGCCCCGCACTCTTCTAGCTGATGACTCCGCAACTGGAGAGCTGATGGAAGACAGACTGGTCCGCTGGTTTGGGACAGTGGTCAACACCCGCCTCCTCCTGTCTGGGGTAACAAAAATCTAGTTTAACTGTCATAGACACCCACCAATCCCAATAAAACTCGGATTTATTGAATACATATGTTGTATACAATATAATATTAGACTATATATTCTGAATTGCATACTACCATCTTATTTTTCTGCAGTTTAAAGTATGTGTACTGTGAATAGTATGCAGATTTTTCTGTATACACACTTGCCAAAATAGTGGTTTACAACCAAAGTTCAAGTCTTTAAGGTCAACTTCACCTTCAGTTTTCAGTTTGACCAGGGTTATTATTGTTAACTAAAACTAAAACCATCGAAAACATTTCCATTACTTGACAGAAAATAAATGTTAATTGAAAAAAAAAAAATCAGCTAGTTTCCAGGGCAACATTTCTCATTTTGTTTAGTTTAACATGGTGTACTAAAATAACTAAAACTAATAAAATGAGTAAAACGCAACAAAATTACTAAAACTTTAACTAAAAATAAAAATAAAAATTTTTTTTAATATCTCAACAAAAAACTATAATAGTATATCAGTGATACTAAAATAACAGAAATTGACAAATGATAGCAGTATCATCAGTGATATTTACCGTCTTTTTCTTGACTCATCATGTGCCCAGACTGCCAAAAGTTTACATAAACTGGATCAGAGATTAAAAAATAACCATTTTATTTTCAAAATGAATGCCACTTTTTGAATTAAACATGCAACATGATGACAACATGCCATACTATTATTTGAAGCATTTATTATTGCATATGGCTTACTGCTTCACATACTATTTTTGACCAATAGTGGGCAGTATATACTGTAGCCTAATTCTTGCTTTTGTCCCTCTTTTCTGTCTTTCTCTTTCAGGTTGTTCAGATTTTCAGTGCTGCCTTCTGTATTCTCTCCACTTTCTCTTATTCTTGTTTGACTTTCAGCTGTTCTGCATCTATGACAGCTCCAATATGGTGTAGCCTGTTTGTAAGTGCTCCAGTTAACATTTCTGGTTCCCAAATTTTACAGTAAATCAGAACAAAGCAATAATCAGTCTGACATGCTACAGCCCAACTAATTCGTTTGATGATCTGAAACATTAAAGTGTGACAAACATGCAAAAAAATAAGAAATCAGGAAGGGGGCCAACACTTTTTCACACCACTGTATATATTTATATATCTGTTTATGTCAGTATCTAGCCACGGGGTCACTTGCAATTGACGTCCAAAGGAAACCCAAAAAAATCAAAGTAAGTTTGTTTTAAGTCTTTTTTTTTTTTTTTTTCAAACCAAATGTTTATTTTGTAGTTTAGGACAAATGTATTCGTATATTCTTGGCATTTCATGATACTAGGCTTCTTGTGTGCTTGTTTGAGTAAAGTGAGATCTCTGCTGTTGTAGGTCATGACTCTGATGGGCCTGAATATCTTCAGCATACTGTTTGCAGTTTGTTCTTGTGTCACCTTTTTTATCAAATCCTCACAAATGGAAAAAGCCACCCCTCCGCAGGTGCGTGTACAGAGAAACTGCCAATCAATAATCCACTAGAATTTACCAATGAAATGAGTTCATGGTCTCTCTCCATATCTCTCTCTCTCTCAGCGCATTGGTGTGCATGTGCTAAAGGGCAGTGGTTTCATGTCCATCCTCCAGTGTATGTTAGCAGCCATATACATGCTCTTTCTGATTTGGAGAGGTATGAAGTCCTACAGGACCCTCTACAGACAGGACTACATCACCATAATCCAGGTACAACATTCACACATTCAAGCTTCAAAATATTATGAATACAGTATTAATACAGGTTTTCTGCGGGTCTTAAAAAGCAAGTCTTAATTCACCCTTCCAAAAATTAAGGCCTAAAAATTTATTAAAGGGGTCATATGATGCGATTTCAAGTTTTTCTTTCTCTTTGGAGTGTTACAAGCTGTTCGTGAATAGATAAGATCCCTAAAGTTGCAAAGACTAAAGTCTTAAACCCAAAGAGATATTCTTTATAAAAATTAAGACTTGTCCACGCCCTCCTAAAATGCCTCGTTCTAACACGCCCCCACATGTCTACGTCACTGTGTGGGAAGATTTGCATAACACCGCCCAAATGTTCACTCAAAGAAAGAAGGTATAACTTTGATTCTCGCTGTAGTATTGTTGCCGCCGCCATGTCGTGAAGACGCTGTGTGTTTTGGTTGTGAAAGCGAAACTATTTTGTTTGGTCTTCCAAAAGAGGACATGACTAGAAATCAGTGGTTAAGTTGTATTTACAACACTGTTCCAGAACACTTCAACCCAAATATTCAGATGTGTGCAACGCATTTTACGGAGGACGAGGACTGTTTCCTGGGAGAGTAGATTGCAATGCCGCTGTTCCGGTGAATTCAGTTCCCGTTTATAATGGGTTTTCATGTTTTTGAATCATCGCTCCGGAGCCGGGACACGGCATCACAGTATGGTAGGGGCGTAACATTTCCGTCACACGCTTGAGGTATTCGGCCAATCACAACGCATTGGATAGCTGGCCAATCAGAGCACACCTTGCTTTTCAGACCGATGAGCTTTGTAAAAATCTACGCGTTTCAGAAAGGCGGGGCATAGAGGAGAAACAATAATGTACAGTATGTGGAAAATAATTGTTTTTTTTAACCTTAAACCGCATAAACACATTTCATTACACCAAATACACAAAATAATGTTCTTTTTTAGCAACGTCATATGACCCCTTTAAATTGGAGCAGAAAGTCTTAAATTCATAAAGCCATGGCATTAAATGTTGAATGCATTACTAAAAATGAATATCTTCCTCAATATTTTTTGTCTTGTTTTCCAGTACAAATGTATAAACATTCTCAAATCAAGAAACATTTGAGATGCAACATAAAACTCTTTCTGAGAAATTGATCAAAATTGAACATGCAGAAACCTTGTAATGTTTATTATATAGTTCATGTAGTTAATATAATATAGTTAAATCTGACCTCTGTTTGTCTTAGAACTCAGATGAACATGCAGATCCACTGCTGGAAAATGAACAGTTCAGCCTTTGAACGGTCGGTGTGTGAAATCAGGAAACTTATGCAAACAAATATATGGCTTATTTTATTTTATCAAGAGAATAAATATATTTTTAAGCTTTTGCACCCAGGTTTACAATGCCAAATAAGTGATATTGCAAAAACCTGAATATATATACTACATATTTCCGTTTGTGAAAATCCCAAACAATATATCAACATAATTTATAAGTTATATTCAATGTATAATTTATATGCATTCAATACATATGCATGTCATTTGTGAGGATCACATGGCCAACAAGGATTTTGTGTATTTATATATTTATATACAATTGTATGTGGTTATTAAATTGTGTCTTAAGATGTGTTTGTTGTGCCATTGCTAAAAGTCATACTGTTGATTCTATGAAGATAACATAAGATTAAAATTGACCATGTTTACTTTCTTAACAGTTTTTAAAGTAATAGTTCACCCAAAAATGAAAATTCTGATATTTTGAAGATATTGTGAAGATTGTTGGTAACCAAACAGTTGCCGAAATATATGGCTTATTTTATTTTATCAAGAGAATAAATATATTTTTAAGCTTTTGCACCCAGGTTTACAATGACAAATAAGTGATATTGCAAAAACCTGAATATATATACTACATATTTCCGTTTGTGAAAATCCCAAACAATATATCAACATAATTTATAAGTTATATTCAATGTATAATTTATATGCATTCAATACATATGCATGTCATTTGTGAGGATCAACAAGGATTTTGTGTATTTATATATTTATATACATCATACTGTTGATTCTATGAAGACAACATAAGATTAAAATTGACCATGTTAACAGTTTTTAAAGGGATAGTTCACCCAAAAATGAAAATTCTGATATTTTGAAGATTGTTGGTAACCAAACAGTTGCCGGTAGCCATTGACTTCCATATTTTTCCCCCCCATAATATGTATATCAATGGCTACCAGCAACTGGTTACTAACATTCTTGAAAATGTCGTCTTCTGTGTTTAACAGAAGAAAGAAACTCATACAGGATTGAAACCACTAGAGAGTGAGTAAATGATGACTGATCTTTCATTTTTATCTGTTTAAGGGTCTTATGCACAATTCATTAGTGGACATTATATTAGAGAAAAATAATTATGCAAATGATTGCATAATCAAAATGTAATAACTTTATCCATTTATGAAATGACTTCTGCATAGGCAAGGAAAAATAATAGCAACTAATAATGTCAAAACCTACTTTTCACTAATCAAATACCAATGGATTTTGTCCTGGTTTTCATTATTTCCTCATGAATATTCTGTTTTACTCAGGAATATGGTATTATTACAGATGTTGCATTGTGAATGCTGTTTCTCCTTTAATACATCATTTAATGTGTCTTTGTACATGTTGCACACAAGATACTGAAAATGAGTGTGGTTCTGGTTATTAATGTGGCTGAAATAGATGAGATTTTACCAGATCTACCTCAGACTTTCCCCACATACACAGACATGCATACATATACACACAAACTTCACAAATGAAAGCAAACCGCTGAATATTTCCGTATACAAATGCTCACACAAAAACCACACAGCTTCATTTCTTTGTCAGTTCAGCATCCACGTCCTCTTCAGGTTTAAGGGCGTGCCATTGGGCGATGGGTCGTCTTGGATTGGCTAACATATCTGACCAATGGCGTTGCTCTGTTCCTGTGCTGTTCAGTCCAATGAGCACCTTTCCAATGGCATCATTCTTTCCAATTTTGTCATAGTCCAGGACTGTCACCACAACCTGCACTTTCTATTAGGAGATAGAAAATAAGTCAAGAACCATTAATGTGTTCAGTTTCAAGATGGACAGAAATGAGAACTTCAGCTCTACCTGAATCTGCTCAGATGGCACTTCAAAGCTAAATGATTCGTTGTAATATGGGTTCAGTGTGTTCTTCTTAGTTGTGGTTTTCTTTTTCTTCAGCCTTTTGCCGTTCTGCATCAGGTGGATTTTTACATATGGGTCTGTAGAACAGATAATTAATGTCAGAATTAGTAAACTGGGGGAAATGACATTTCAGACCTGTATTCTGAAATGTATCAGAATATAATAGGTCACTTCACCCGAGAGACCACCCACATCCATTTTTTTGAGGTTTTTGGCCTCCAGAACGACAACAGTCAGCTTTCCAGCAGTGGGTACGTAGCGCAGAGACAAGCAAACATCACCTAACCGCTCATGCTGTGGAGTCAACAACGAAAAGTCAGGTATTATTTCACTCTTCATTCTGAAATCAACACATTTCTGTCACATGCAGGTGTAGAGGTGTAATTCATGTATACAAATATAATTATCTTTTATTTCTAAGGAAATAGAAATGTAAAATATCATTAAAAACTGAGAAGAGTATTATCAGTTGTTAATAAATTTTATTTTCAGTATGAATTACCCTTATATCCTTGCATAACAAATGTATATAATTTTTATATTTTACATGCATTTATTATGTAAATATTAATATAATGTGTTAGCATGTCAGAAGTGTTTTACATTTTTACCTTCAACATTTAGGGCAGTCGTGGCCTAATGGATAGCGAGTCAGACCTGTAACCCAAAGGTCGTGTGTGTGTGTGTGTGTGTGTGTGTGCGCGCGCACTTGGATGGTTTAAATGCAGAGCACAAATTCTGAGTATAGGACACCATACTTGGCTACACATCACATCACTTCACTTTCACTTTAATTAAGATTTGTATGCAAGTAAGTGTTTAGCATAAATAAATGTATCTAATTTTATTGTAAATGATATTCATTTGAAATATTACTTTTTGTTGCATACATTTATATATGAAAATATAAAATTTTGATATTTGTAAATATGTCAGATGTGAATATATATTAATATTCTTTTCTTATTAAATCTCAAATGTGTTATAATTCTGTAAAATTCTAATAAATGAATTGTTAATCAATTTAATTATGTATTTATGTTTTATTGCAAAGCTATCTTGTGTTGGCCTAATGAAATTCAGTTGTTTTGGGTCATTCCAATTCGCCATGAATTCAACTATGCAATGTGACCTATTCAATTCAGTTTCAGACTGTGGCATGAAAAAGTTCTTGACTCAACCCTGCATGCATTCAAGATTCGCTTCTTCACTCGTACCTCCTCTTTCTCAGCTTTCTGCAGATCTCTCCACTCCTCTGTAAGATGACTGAAGTCCACCTTATTCATCTGCACCCTCGCATCCCCAATAGCATCATGTTTGGAGAACCGGTCAAAGTCATACACTGTCATGACCAGCGTCTTTCCTCCGAGCTCTGCATATGGAACCTGCATACAGAATATCAGAGTCTATAAGTCACTGACGCTGTTATAATGCAATTAAATGCATTATTGTCCCAACAGCACATCGTGAATTTGTATGCTGTGACCTCTATAACATTCCTGCCACGAAGGATTTTTTAGTGCAAGTGGATTTTAAGATGTACCTTAAAGGTGAAGTGCTCATTAAAAGTTGGATCTAGTGTTTTGCGGTGAACTTTTGTCTCAACACTGATAGACACACTGATACCCCCGACTCAAACTTATACCTGAATATCTAGCACAAATAATAATAAACATGCATTTATATATACACAACACCAATACGATTCCATCAAACAAATCCTTCTGATAACCTTAGAAGCTTTCATATAAAAGTATTTATTCATTGATTAGTTTATATAAAAATGCATGGATAACCTTGGACACAACCTGTGTTTGTAGGCACATAAAAGTTCACTGTTAAGTGTGTATGTAATCTAAAGATTGTAAAAAAAAAAATCACATACTATATTTCAGGAGGAAGAACACTTACCTGCAGCTCTGATTTAGAAGTGCACTCGACAGGCAGGTTATCTGAATTACTATGAAGAAAGAACAGAAAATTAAAGACCTAAAACTAAGGTCATCTGAGAGAGATGTCTTGTGCGTCTTGGCAAGACTCTTTCTTTCAAAAGAAAGAAAATATCAAGATGTTTGACGGAGTTTAACACTGCTAGAGAGACGATGAGAGAGAGAGAGAGACTGTGAGAAGCATCCAATTGCAAGCTGTGCAGCAGAGGGTGGAGCCATATGGACATTATGACAAAGGTTTTAATGAGGGATGATAAAAACAATTTGAAAATTAGGGGTCACATTAAGATACCAATACTGGTTATTTCCCAAAATGTTTGGAGGACATACATAGGCATTTCTAAATGATGGTTGCTACACCATATAATAAAATCCGTTAAAAGCAAGCTTGTCTTTAACAAATATATTTGGCTCATGTTTTAATTTTGCATGCTGTTTTGAGAGCATAAGAAATATAAACTATAATTTATTATAGTTATATTATAATGTATAAATATGTTGAATTAATAATAAATATTTATAGCTTATATTTTTGAATGAGAATATCTGTTCAAGAGATTTTTGTTTAAAGATTCTATTGAACCTGAAATGGTGAAATCCACTAGGTTTTATGCAATATATCAAACCTTTTCAATAAAAAGATAGATGTTTGTTTTATTAAACTTTTTTTTTTTCATTTATTATTAATAATTGCATTACTAGACACTTCCACCGTCTGTCCGGTAGGTGTCAGTATATTCCCGTATGTTTACAGGAAGAACAATCACATGGGAGAAGAAGTGCGTCGCCTGGATACTGCATGAAGCTTGAGGATGTTCAACAGATTAGAAGGTTATTATCGTTTCGAGATCATTTTACACCGTTTTGTTGGGTTTGTTTTGGTTCAGATCTTTGGCTTCGTGTTTTTCTGTTTCTTTTGGATATCCAGCTGTGTAATGATAGCTGTATGACGAATATCACTGGTGTCTTGTGCACAAAAGTGCCACTGTTTAGATAAATGCAAACAAATTTGATTGTTTATTAGAAATGTGATTTACTTTTAGTGTGTCTGTCCTCATATATTGATGTTCTAGGTGTGTTTTTGTTTAATACATTATCTTTGTTAGTGTTATCATACATGCTGTGTGTGTGTGTGTGTGTGTGTGTGTAGATGCAGGAGGAGTGTGTGTCTCTGCAGGTGTGTGTCAGTGTGGTTGGAGCGCTGGAGTGTGTAGTCCGCCGTTGTCTCGGTCCAGACGGTGGAAGTGTGCTGTTCACACGAGACACAGGAGAAACTCTCATCACCAGACATGGACAACGCGTTCTCCGCACACTCCACCTGCAGCACCCTATGGCCAGGTCTCTTATTTTTCAAATACAAAAAATGCAGTAAAAACAGTATATTTTAAAATATGTTTTATTCCTGTGATGCAAAGCTGAATTTTCAGCATCATTACTCCAGTCTTCAGTGTCACATGATCCTTCAGAAATCATTCTAATATGCTGATTTGCTGCTCAAGAACCATTTCTTATTATTATCAATGTTGAACACAGTTGTGCTGATTATTATTTTGTGGAATAATCACTAATTTGATTTCAGGATTCTTTGATGAATAGAAATAGAAGCATTTTTTTGTAACAATGTAAAAGCCTTTACTGCGACTTTTGATCAATTTAATGTATCCTTGATGAATAACATTTCTTTAAAAAATCTTACTGTCCCCAAACTTTTGAACAATAGTGTATATACACTACCGGTCAAAAGTTTGGGATCAGTAAGACTTGTAATGTTTTTTAAAGAAGTCTACTTTTGAACGGTAGTGCAGATTTCTATTTTAAATAAATGCTCTTCTTTTTAACTTTTTATTCATCAAAGAATCCTGAAAAGAAGTATCACAGGTTCCAAAAAAATATTAAGAAGCAAAACAGTTTCCAGCACTGATAATAAATCAGCATATTAGAATGATTTAATGATAATATTTTTATATGAAAATGATGTGGATTTATTTAGCATTTGTTATCTTTGTTCTTTAGGATGGTGTTGGACTGTGTGTGTGCACATGCTAAAGCTACTGGAGATGGCACGAAATCATTCCTTCTCCTGCTGGCTGCGCTGTTACGAGAAATTCAGGACTCACACATGCAGCGCAAAGGATCTTGGAGCATCCCTAGTCTTCAAAATCTTGCTAATCGCCTGTTGGCTGTGAGCAGGAAGGAGCTGGAAGATGTCGTAACACACGAAATTACCCCATATGCCTCATTGTACTGTAATCACCATAGTTACAAACTGGAGGGCAGCATTCTTGATTTGTTGATCGGCGGGTATATTTCTGGAAGAGTGGGGATCGGCCAGGCGGATGTACTGAAACGAGTCCTGTGTGAGTTATACCACAAAATCAGTCAAGATCAAAATGCAGAAGAAACAATCTCATTCATACATTCACACTTCTCTTTTCTACATACGGCCGTGACAGGACTTCCTATTGGCTGCTCAGAGGTGATTGAAGGCCTGGTTGTGACCTGTGATTGGTCAGTGTGGACTGAACCAGCAGGATCAGTAAAAGCACTCATTTTATATGAGAGTTTTGGAGCTTCCTTTGTCGCTGTAGGTGAAAACATATCCGTGTGCATTCAAAAGGACTATCTGCAACGCACAGAGAGCGCCATGAAGCAAAAGTTAGCGAGTTTATTGGACTTACAGGTGCATGTGGTGCTGTCTTCCGTGAAGCAGCCAGAAAGAGTGTCACAATGGGCTCGACTGAACCACGTTTCTCTACTTGAGTGTGTCGATTCGGCCCAGCTGGATTTTCTTTCAAACATCAGCGCTGCAGAAACACTCTCTCATCCACCACTTCAACACCTTGTGATGCTCAAGTACTGCAGACGTGTGCAACTCGGCGGGCATCGCTATGCCTGTCTGGGAACGTTTTTGCACATGCACACGCTTGTTCTTTGTGCGCCAGCACCGGGATTTCTTGACCAGATTGTGTGTGTGAGCCAAGGTGTGTTTGCAATGCTGCAACATCTATCTCAAAGCTTCTGTCAGACACTGGCATCTGACCAATCACAGAGTCCTTCTTTGGACCAATCACAAAGCGTGCTTTCATCACAAGACCTGTGGGGTGGTATTCTGCGTGCAGGTGGAGTGCTTCCTGTTGGCGGCATGTTTGAGTTCTTGCTACATCATTTTTTGTTGAACGAACGTAACTCTTGTGACCCACAGAGCTGTAGGCTTCTGGCAGAGGCTTTGTTGTGCTTGCCTAGAACGTTGTATTCTCGCAATCACAGACGGTTTCTGAATATCCAGACGCGTTTCTTGGATGATCTTAAGCAATGGGACAAGACCAAAGAGCAAAGGTCAGAAATGCCTGAGTTGAAGGTTGGGTTCGGGTTCAGTGAGAGTTCTGTACCGTGTCTTGAGTCGGTCAGTGGAAAGAAGCAGCTGGTTGTTTCTGTCTTGCAGTGTTTGCACAGACTCTTATGTGTAGGGGCTATTTTAAACACACGCTGTCCATTACGCACCGGCCCTCAAACACACTCTGAGGAGGATGAGGATGAGGAGGAAGAGAAGCCGAAGCATTCAAACTCTACTCAATCAACAGATGCATAAGTCTGTAATATGCAGTCATCCGCTACATGCTTCTTATACACACTGAGCTCTGATCTATGTTTACAGTGGCCCTAAAAAGTATTTGAACTTAAGTCATGCTTAAAATTGTATGAATGTCAAAGCATTTGATACAAAGTGGCATCTGCAAACAAATGCTGCTAAACCTTCTCTCAAAATCTTTAATTTTTTTGAGCCATGTTTGCAATGACTTTAAGTCAACTGGTCATTTTAGTGGATGTGTAGTCAGTACCTCTCAAGTTCACAAATGTGTCCTTGAAAAATAAAAACAGCTGTAGATCATCATATCAACTACGTTTAAAGTCTACTAACCTTATTCCTTTATTTTTCTTTTAAAATAAATGCCACTTGCTTTGATATTTTATTATATAATGCAGACATTCAGGCATTTTTAAGAGTCTAAATACCTTTATTATGTAATATATATTTATTTATTTAAAATTCTGTAATTTTTGTAACACCTTCATAGAATATACTAATTATTTTGAATATGTAATATAGAATATAAATGCATTCTGTAATTTTCTAGAAACAAATAGTAGGAATATTTGTAATACAGTTCTATATGCAGTTAACATTTTTAATTCGTTTTTTTTAAAAGTTCAAAACCATTGTTGTCTAATGTTTTTTTTTTTAAGCTTTACATTTAGTTATTCAATAAAAGAAGTACTATTCACTCAAAAGTTTGGGGTCAGTATGATTTTTTTAAATGAAATAAGTTCTTGTATTCAGCAAGCATACATTAAACAGATCAAAAGTGACAGTAAAGACATTATGAAGATTTCTATTTCAAATAAATACTGTTCTTTTGACATCTCTGTTCATCACAAAACACGGTTTCCACTAAAAATGTAAGTAGCACAACCGTTTTCAACATTTATAATAAGAAGAAATGTTTCTTGAACAGCGATTTAGCATATTAGAATGATTCATGTGACACTGAAGACTGGAGTAATGGTGCTGAAAATTCAGCTTTGTATCACAGGAATCATTTTTTTAATATATTAAATTAGAAAACAGTTTTTTTATTGTTATAATATTTATACAATATCACTGTTTTTACTGTATTTTTGACTTTTCAAAAACATGAAAAAAATTGACCAACTCCTAACTTTTTAATCGTAATGTACTTTAGAAATAATATCTTGTTATAATACTGGCCCAGTCACTGATTATATATAAAAAATTTGATTTTAATAAAAAAAAAAAAAAAAGCAAAATTGTTAATGAATAGCAAAGGGTATATCAAAATTGTTAGAGCCCTGATCTTGCATGTCTTTCCTCCAGCTCAATCTCCTCCCCTCAATAGATGTCCAGCCGATCCCAGAAGTCACAGAAATGGTCCCTGTCCCCGTGTTGTGGGTGTGACTGTAGAGTCAGGTTCAGGATGGGCCAGCCCTCTATAGCCGTGTACCGTGGCCAAACAGGCAGCCTCGGCTGTGTGCAGAAGTGCATCTGTTCATGTCGAGAGTTTGGGTCCCCCATGTGGGCAAACGTTCCCCAGTAACACGCCATCTGATTGGCCAGAAGGGTCTCTTGAAGTGTGAAGTTAGTGCTGGGGGCGGAGTCAAAGAGAAAGGGAAGCTCTGCCCCATGGCAGGTATGATTGTAGCAGAACGGAAGCCACGCCCAGATGTTGTGACCAGATGGAGCGTGGTCAAATACATAGAGCCAAATGGCTCCACCGACTCTCACTATAGAATGAGCAGACCGTTGACACTAAAATCCGTGACAATCTGCAAAACAGGCCAATTTTATAAGCTAAAGAAGTGTAAGGACACATAATGCCTAACTTTAATTTTGTGCTGTTTGTCTTGCAGTTGTTTTATCTGAAGAATACTGATGTCTTACTTGGGAAAGCATCACTCTTCTGTCCTGGTTTTGGTAGAAAGGAATGTATTTGTGCAGAATTTTAAGCGCATGTTGCTTAAAATGGCAGCAGTGTAGAGCACACATTTCAGCATTGATATGGAGTGGTTGAAAACGCCGTACACAAAGGTCACGCCTTCCTCAGAGGTTGTACCTATAGGACAGGCCAGATGAGAGCTGACAGAGGTAAACAATGCTAACCTTACAGAATATTCCAGGCTAAAAGAAAAAATGACAATTTGCTGAAAATGTACTCACCCTCAAACCATTCGAGATGAGTTTGTTTCTTCGTTGGAACGTGATTGTAGAAATGTAGCATTCCATCACTTGCTCATCAATGGATTCTCTGCAGTGAATGGGTGCCGTCAGAATGAGAGTCCAAACAGCTGATAAAAACATCACAGTAATCCACAAGTAATCCACACCACTCCAGTCCATCAGTTAACATCTTGTGAAGCGAAAAGCTGGGTGTCTGTAATAAACACTTCCATCATTAAGACTTTTTAAACTTTAAACCATCACTTCTGGCCAAAATACGAGTCCATATTCCATAATGTTTCCTCCAGTGAAAAAGTCAATCCCCCATTGTCCTCAGAAAATCACTTAAAATCCACCTACATATTTATTTAGAACTGTTTTGGACTGTTTCCGCTTGTAAACAGTGCTTCATCTGTGCATATTTCTCTCCTGATTCAGACGAGACGACTTTTTCACTGAAGAAAGCAATATTATGGATGAGGACTCCTATTTTAGCCAGAAGCTTGAACGGTTTGATGTTAAAAAGGTCCTAACTATTGATTTGTTTCTTACAAACACACAGCTTTTTATTTCATAAGATGTTAATTGATGGACTGGAGTGGTGTGGATTACTTGTGAATTATTGTGATGTTTTTATCAGCTCTTTGGACTCTCATTTTGACGGCACCCATTCACTGCAGAGGACCCATTGGTGAGCAAGTGATGTACAGGTAATGCTACATTTCTCCTAATCTGTTCTGATGAAGAAACAAAATCATCTATCTTGGATAACCAAAGGGTGAGTACATTTTCAGCAAATGTTCATTTTTGGGTGAGCTATTCCTTTAAATAAAAAGTAAGACTTGTTTAAATTCATCCCACAGCAATAATGTTCTGTGGTAATCAACAGCATGTGACAGCTTAGCTAATGTTTAACCCAGAATATGCTGATGTTGTTGGAGCACAAACCTAGTATAACAGGCTTGTAACTCTCTGCCAGTGGCCTGTTTGGAAGGCTGTGATTGGCTGTTCCTGGATCAGCTCTCCATCAATGAACGGCCCCCATGTCTCAAAGACCTACAGGAAACAAAATGGGTTGATGATCTTAGAACCTTCAAAAGCACAGAATTCGTTTTTAGTTTATTTCAGTGTTTGTACATGATGTTTATGTGTGATATATGTGTTATGGCTCCCTGGAATCTGGCCAGCCGCATCATTCTGCAGTCAGATATTTTTATTAATTGTTCACTAAATTATATATTGGACTGTTGTCCCAGATAACCATATTTCACTCTGTATGCTTTTTTTTGTTCACATAATAAAATCATTCATCATATGTATTCATATTTATTTATTTGTTTTTATTAAATTTTTTTTGTAATAATTTTTAATTTGTAGCAATTTTATGCTTTTGGCATTTTTATTAGTATTTTTTTATTTCTGTTTAGCTTATTTGATTATTTATTTTTATTCCAATTAATTTGAGTATTATTGAGATACTATTACAGTTTTTAGTAATATTTAGAAATATGTAACACTGAATTTCTTATTGGTGCTCCAGCCATTCATCATAACATAAAAGATAAGGATGTAATATATACTATAATTGTCTGAATGCACTGTTTTTTTGTGGATGGTTTGAAAATGTGTGTCATGATTGGAATGTTTCATACCTTAGGAGGACACAGCCGAGAGAACTCCCCAGCACACACCTGCATGTATGCAGGACGGGGAAATGTGGCGTCATACGTTTACGTCCTAGGTGACACGGGTGAAGGAGGAGCCCAGCGTTTGTCCCCCACAGACAGGAGAGTCTGCATACGGAATCCCATAAAACACATGAGCTTTATCCAGAATACGGCCACGAACTCGCCCGAGATGTGTGATGACCACTGGATCTCCACTAGAGGTATCATGTTTTCAAGTTCTGAATTAAAATTAATTTAGTTATTTTTTGTTTGACTTATAGAGCAAAAAAACAAGTAACCCCAGATATTTTTCAGAAACCTATGAAGCATTTTTATGAAATGTTTTTGCCTTAAGAACTTGACTTCTGCATTTTCAACCAAATTCTTAAAGAATTTCTAATTTTTTTCATCTCTGACATCCTTATGTGTCATTAGCCCAGGTGTACAGACAACCAACCTAAAATAATATAACCATCAATGACACATTACTCCTGCACTAATAGAGCACTGCTGATTGATTACTCACAAAAATAAACACACAACTACTTCAAAACATAATTCGTAACTCGTGACTCATAGCTGTTCTCACTCATGGCCTACAGTGTGCTATACGTACACCCGTTTCCATGGCGACTGTAAAATCATCAGGAATGTGTCGTGACTACGTTGCTTATATGTGTGTGAAACACACAACAGCTGAATTCTCAGGCACTGTACTGATGTGTATCTTCACTATCACACACACACACTCATATTCACGTTTCATAATCCTAAGAGGTTGTAACACACTTTCAAAATGAGATTGAGTCTGAAGGCTAGAAAATCACACAGAAGACAAGCAATAAAGAGTATAAAATATCAACCCAGGTTTATTCAGCTAGCACTTTTATGATGGCCATTCTTACAAGTAAAATGAAAATTGCAGTTTTCTAAATGCATTTACAGGCCTACTGTGTATATGGAACTAAAATAAATGATTTACACACAGCAGAAAGGAAACTATATATATATATATATATTTATAGACAGATTTATTCTTATTATTTCAATGATTGCTAATTTAATATCCAACCATAATGAAATTATGGAGAGATGCAAATTTTAAGGTTCAAGTTTGAGACATTAGGTAACAGGTTCACATGATGACATTAATGTGTTTCATAAAAGTGGAGTAGCCAGCAAACTCCTAGTAGACACATTCCAAGATTAGTCAGCCCATAGGA
>NW_015627890.1:3067780-3080891 GCF_001515625.1 Sinocyclocheilus rhinocerous | reverse complement strand
ATATAAACACACACACTAAAAAGAGGAGGATCTGATTTAGAATGCTGTCATTATCACATGTCTTCATGAGGATCTGATTTCAGATGGTGTGGATGGTAATGTTTAATTGTGTTACTGTGATGTTTTATTGTGAAAGCTCTTACTACAGACGTTGTCTCGGCAGATCTCTGACCCACAACCGCTGCAGGCCACACCTGCTATATATGGAGTAACACCATGAACGTGTCCCCTGTAAAGGAGCATGTTACAATAACATTACTAACCATCGCCACAAGAGGCAGACATAGTGATATTTTGACCTGTGCTGAACTTTACTATATCATTGCAACTATAAATCAAGCAAAAACTATACAAAATTTAAGAATTTCCCATTTTACAGAGAATCCGGGTCATAACCACCATAGATGTAAGGTGGATGTATTCCTATAATATTCAGAATAGTGGTAAATATAATAGAGGGAAGTCGTGGCCTAATGGTTAGAGAGTCGGACTCGTAACCCTCGTGACTACGTTGCTTATATGTGTGTGAAACACACAACAGCTGAATTCTCAGGCACTGTACTGATGTGTATCTTCACTATCACACACACACACTCATATTCACGTTTCATAATCCTAAGAGGTTGTAACACACTTTCAAAATGAGATTGAGTCTGAAGGCTAGAAAATCACACAGAAGACAAGCAATAAAGAGTATAAAATATCAACCCAGGTTTATTCAGCTAGCACTTTTATGATGGCCATTCTTACAAGTAAAATGAAAATTGCAGTTTTCTAAATGCATTTACAGGCCTACTGTGTATATGGAACTAAAATAAATGATTTACACACAGCAGAAAGGAAACTATATATATATATATATATTTATAGACAGATTTATTCTTATTATTTCAATGATTGCTAATTTAATATCCAACCATAATGAAATTATGGAGAGATGCAAATTTTAAGGTTCAAGTTTGAGACATTAGGTAACAGGTTCACATGATGACATTAATGTGTTTCATAAAAGTGGAGTAGCCAGCAAACTCCTAGTAGACACAGTCCAAGATTAGTCAGCCAATAGGAAATACTGTAGGCTGAAGAGGGCGGGCCATAGTCCCACCCAGGGAACCAGTCATATTCTGTAAAGAGAGACATCACAGCATATCTGAGCAACATGTAGGTTTGAAAAACGTCATACTGGGAAATGTATGCAAAGTGGATATAAATATGGAAATGATAAATAAAGTCTAAAAAGATTAGATTGGCATGAAGATATTAAGATATTTTAAATATTATCATCATGACTGTCTAAAAAGCTACTTTGAAACAATATATACTGTGAAAAGCGCTTTACAAATAAAATTGACTTGGCATTTTAGTGATGTACTGTCAAACCTACTAAATATACTGTGAATTTTGTTACGTCTAAATTAACTGGTTTTATTCAAGCCAAATATATTGCTTAATATGACTTCACAAAACTGACTACACTGTAAAAATTATTTTTTTGAAAATAGATACAGATTACAAGACAATGCAATTTCAGTCTTTCTACTTCAAATTTCACATATAATTCAGTGTGTTACTTGCTGTTTCATTGTAATTAATTGTGAAATTTACGAACTATTTCTAAGTGAAAATTGTTTCTACACAATTTTTTGGTGTACATTATATCATTATATTACGCAAATGAGTCATTCTAAGAGTAAGATCAGGTAGACATACAGTAGCTCCTCTGTATAGTGAATATGGACAGTTTTTAATTGAACTAATAATCAAAACACACACACACACAAAAGTGTATAATTATTTTCATATCTTGAACCCCCTAGTTTTGAACATTTGGCTGCATCTTTGCAAATATTAAAGTCTAACTTACGTATCGCCATAGTTGCACACAAAAATAGTGGATTCTGGGTGAGTGGAGAAGTTTTCGATTCCTCTAGTGCACACATTTACAGCACAGCCCATCTTGAAGCTTGTAGACCACATTAACTGAAACATACAATAAATGCACAAATACATAAGGTTGATAAACAAACCTTACTTTGATTTTCATTCCTGAACAATATTCACAGCTGAACATACCTGTGCGTAGTGGCCACACATGCGTGAGCAGTTGTTATTTTTGAGTGAGTAAGCTCCTTTGCTCCATCCGTGTATGGCGTTCTCCAGTGAGAAGGCTGAAAACGGAGCCCCCAGCCAGATGTTCTCGCCCATCCACCCGAACAGCGGGTGCCCGAAATGTGCCAGCCCAGGGTGATGAGAGGCCTTGCAGTGTCTTGCTCGGTTTCTGGCACCCTTGGCCAATTCATTGTCCCAGGACTGTGGACAAACACACAAACAATAATCCAAATCAATTTGAATTACATAGATATGATATGACTTAAGATATGACTGACAGGACAACAAGTGCCTCTAAAACTTACATTTAAGCCCCATTCTCACCAAAAACCATAACTATATTACTGTCCACACCAACGTAAAAATATTGTTTTGTTTGTTATAAACGCGTGCTGCAGTTTTGTTGTCTCGACATGCTCCAGCTCTTTAAAGCAGGATTGATTTTGATTGGCTGTCAATTTATTTTAATCGTTCATCACCTGGAAAAATAAAATCGTTCTGTAAGTGATTCCAAAGATATCGTTCCTTTTTTGTCGTTTTCATTATACAGTAGTTATGAATCACTTACCTATTCCCAAATAATTAGACCGATTAATAAATAAAGTATGAATAATTCAAATTCTTTGGGAATAGGTAAGTGATTCATAACTAGTTATCGTTCTTGGTCTGAACGGGCCGTTAGAATTCAATTTGTCCCAGAATATTCAATCCCAAAACATTTTACTTGTGCACCTTGGTTTGTTCCATGCTAAAATACTTATTCGAACTAATTCAACTACAATAACTTATATTTACAACATTAAAAAACAGGTTATTAGATCAAACAAATAACACACTCTAAAAAATGCTGGGTTAAATAGGGACAAACCCAGCAATTGGGTTGTTTTGACCCAGCGGTTGGGTTACTACCCAGAAGATTGGGTTAAACATCTAACCCAGCCGCTGGGTCAAAACAGCCCAATTGCTGGGTTTGTCCCTATTTTACCCAGCACTGGGTTGTATTTAACCCAGCATTTTTTAGAGTGCACATTTCATATGATCATTGTTGAGAGATATCTGAGAATATCCTTCCAGAACCCTCTTCAGGCGCCATCCCAATCAACAAGCCCCTTTGTTTTCTTTTCATTCTTCTACTTCCAAAATACAGTCAAGATCAATTACACACACAATAGGGAGCCTTTCCTTTCCACTCACACAAAACATCTCTTTATTGCCATAGCAACCAGAATGATGGTTGTGCATATTTTTTTTAGACTGAAACTCTGAGACAAAAACAAAATGACATGCTGTAAAGCGAAATATTACCACGAGCATTTATAATGTGAAACAGTGAGACAAAGGGGTTCACAGACAAACACATAAACACACACAAATGAAGATGAACGTGAGTAAAATTGAGTAAACAACATGCTATCTGCGCGAATGATTATGAACACATAAATACTATCAGGAATGAATAATCTAAAACGAAACACCAAATACTGCGTCCTGAACACGTGTCTTACCATTGAGCGCGCGCTGGCCGCAGGTGGAGCGGTGCGCGAGCGCTGCGCGTTATGCGCCAGCACACACCTGCGGATGAACTCGGGTTCCGTTATTTCCGGTAAGAGAGACAGAACGCCGCAGGAGCCGTACAGAAGCACCGATATCCGTAAGAGAAGACCGCCGAGAGAGTCCATGGCACTGATGGCAGGAGACTGTCCTGAGCCGCGCTGCTTCGCTCTGGATAAATGAGTCAATGGAGCATCACTGCAGGAGACTCGCTGACCTGTGCGTCATGGTGCCGTGGATTTGCCCACTCTCTCTCTCTCTCTCTCCCTCTCTCTCTGTCTGTCGCTCTCTTTCTGTGTCTGTCTGTCTGTCTTTCTTCGTACAGGGGGCTTTTTGAAGGACTAAAACTGAACCGCCCACCATGTCACGAAAAAATAAGATGCGCGGCACTCTTCGTCTTCATCCCTCACGCACAAGTTCACGCGCGCGCACACACTTGTCCAAATGTAAATTAAAGCGTGCGACAAAAATGGCCATATTTAGCCCGTTCATATTTAGAATGTCTATTTTCAAAATACATTTTTAGAATGATTTTTTTTAGATGGCAGCTAAATATCAGTTATAAGTTAATTTATTTTAGATTTATCCGAACGTGTATTTAAGATTTTAAAAACAAATTATTTAAATGATATTAAACATTTAGAACGATAATGGTTGTTCTCGTGGAATATTGCCTTTAATCATAGATTTATTTAATAATAAAATTATTTAATTGTTTTATTTGAATATGGTCTTCTTTCATTCAAGATTGATTTATTAGTACTTTGTCTTTGCAAGTTATGTGAGCAAAAAGTCTTTCTTTTTTCTCTTTTTATGGTCGGTTAAAGGTTTCTTTTCTTTTCTTGTACATTTGTAGAAGTACATTTACACATGTGAATGGATTACTTTGCAGCAGCATTTTAAATAATGTTTAAATAACTTTTTTTTCACCTACAATAATTTTGCAACAATTTTTGTTTACAAAAATGTATTTATTTTTATTTATTTTGCTTTAAATTGTATATAAATAAACATTTACAAAATGGTTTTGTTGCAGCATTTGACATTTTTTCATTTTAGTTTACAAATACGTATTTTTAATGTATTTTCTCTTAATTGTAAACATTTACACATGAGAATGGATTATTTTGCTACAATTTTGGTTGCTTTTTTACATTCAGTACTTTTGCAATCTTTCTTCGTACAGGGGGCTTTTTGAAGGACTAAAACTGAACCGCCCACCATGTCACGAAAAAATAAGATGCGCGGCACTCTTCGTCTTCATCCCTCACGCACAAGTTCACGCGCGCGCACACACTTGTCCAAATGTAAATTAAAGCGTGCGACAAAAATGGCCATATTTAGCCCGTTCATATTTAGAATGTCTATTTTCAAAATACATTTTTAGAATGATTTTTTTTAGATGTCAGCTAAATATCAGTTATAAGTTAATTTATTTTAGATTTATCCGAACGTGTATTTAAGATTTTAAAAACAAATTATTTAAATGATATTAAACATTTAGAACGATAATGGTTGTTCTCGTGGAATATTGCCTTTAATCATAGATTTATTTAATAATAAAATTATTTAATTGTTTTATTTGAATATGGTCTTCTTTCATTCAAGATTGTTTTATTAGTACTTTGTCTTTGCAAGTTATGTGAGCAAAAAGTCTTTCTTTTTTCTCTTTTTATGGTCGGTTAAAGGTTTCTTTTCTTTTCTTGTACATTTGTAGAAGTACATTTACACATGTGAATGGATTACTTTGCAGCAGCATTTTAAATAATGTTTAAATAACTTTTTTTTCACCTACAATAATTTTGCAACAATTTTTGTTTACAAAAAATTTATTTATTTGTATTTATTTTGCTTTAAATTGTATATAAATAAACATTTACAAAATGGTTTTGTTGCAGCATTTTACATTTTTTCATTTTAGTTTACAAATACGTATTTTTAATGTATTTTTCTCTTAATTGTAAACATTTACACATGAGAATGGATTATTTTGCTACAATTTTGGTTGCTTTTTTACATTCAGTACTTTTGCAACTTTTACAATATTATTGATTATATTTAGATTTAAAATATCTTTTTTTACCTTTTCATGTACTTAAAATTTATAAATTTGTCTACCTTCGCGTAATTACATTTCAAAATTTGGTCCTTAGTAGCATATTTTATTTTACTATATATTTGACTGTGTTTTACCTTTATATACTAATTATTTTTACGCAAGTCTCATTCATGATCATAGTCTTCATAAATGCATTTTAAAATGTATTTATTTTCCATTTAATTTGGTTGGTATTGTGGTAGACATTTCAGACTACGTTTCCCACAATCCTTTCATGAGCACAGTCACGTGTGTTGGGTTTAAAATCACCACAGCAACGGGAGCGCGGAAGTGAAACTCGTCTTAAAACCTGTTAATTTGCCCAACTGTTCACGTTAATAGTGGACGGCACCACTAATAATGAAAGCAAACGTGAAATCTTCACCTTTACAGAAAAGTGTGCAACAGGTAAGTGCGTAATGCCTGTAATGGCTTTTTAAAATGAACAGGTGTTACGTGTATTAATTATTCTGTCCATTTATATGTATATTTATATCAGAAACCCACGATAACTGGAGCAGACCGCGGGCCAAGGCCAGCAGAGTAAGTTTAGAGAAATAAGAAAAGCTTACAAACACATACAGCTCTGGAAAAAAAAGTAAGAGCCCACTGCAAAATGATCAGTTTCTCTGGTTTTACTATTTATAGGTATGTTTTTGAGTAAAATGAACATTTTTGTTTTATTCTATAAACTACTGACAACATTTCTCCCAAATTCCAAACAAACATATTGCCATTTAGAGCATTTATTTGCAAAAAATGACCACTGGTCAAATTAACAAAAAAGATGCAGTGTCTTCAGACCTCAAATAATGCAAAGAAAACAAGTTCACATTCATTTGTAATCAACACAATACTAATGTTTTAACTTGGGAACAGTTCAGAAATCAGTATTTGGTGGAATAACCCTGATTTTCAATCACAGCTTCCATGCTCTTGGCATGCCCTCCACCAGTCTTTCACATTGCTGTTGGGTGACTTTGTGACACTCCTGGTGCAAAAATTCAAGCAGCTCGGCTTTGTTTGATGGCTTGTGACCATCCATCTTCCTCTTGATCACATTCCAGAGGTTTTCAGTGGGGTTCAGGTCTGGAGATTGGGCTGGCCATGGCAGGGTCCTGATCAGGTGCTCCTCCATCCACACCTTGACTGACCTGGCTGTGTTGCGTGGAGCATTGACCTGCTGGAAAAAACAATTCTCAGAGTTGGGGAACATTGTCAGAGCAGAAGGAAGCAAGTTTTCTTCTGGGGTGACCTTGAACGTGGCTTGATTCATGTGCCCTTCATAAAGACGAATGTGCCCGATTCCAGCCTTGCTGAAGCACCCCCAGATCATCACCGATCCTCCACCAAATTTCACAGTGGGTGCGAGACACTGTGGCTTGTAGGCCTCTCCAGGTCTCTGTCTAACCATTAGACGACCATGTGTTGGGCAAAGCTGAAAATTGGACTCATGTAGAGATGCCGATTTAAGAAAAATTTGGAGTGGTCTCAATTTTTTTCCAGAGCTGTATAATAATTGAGTTGTTCATTAATTATTTATGCAATTTATTTAATAATTAAATATCTCACAGAGTTCCAGCGCTAAAGTTAGAGACCCTGCAAGACACGGAGGAGGAGGTGGGATAACAAGACATGATGCTGTGTAGTTTATTAACTTGATTAAGCAAATAGAGTCCAAGTGGATTTAATGTTAATGTACATGTCATTTTGAACAGCATTTCCCCATAATTCCAAAGGATGCTGCTATCAAGATTGTCCCAGGAGGTCTGACAGCAGTGAGCTGGGGCTCTCCAGCCTCCACACAATCAAAGCAGGTGCTCATTCAAAATGATCTTAAATCACCTAAAAATCACAATTGTGTCGTAATATAGGCCTCTTTTTTTTCTGTGGAACAAAGAAGAATGATTTTGAAGTACTGCTATTTTTCTCCAGTACAATCACAATGAATGAGGCTTTCAAGCTTCAGAGCTTACAGTCTGTTTCTCACATAAAGCCAACATGTTTTTTCCCCACATAATAAATCTTTAAATCTGTTGTATATCAGTGTTATTTTAATATAATTGAGATACTGTTACAGTTTTTATTAATATTCTGAATTTTATTTCAGTTTTTATTTTTATTTCAAGTAACAACATTTTTGTATGGTTTTAGTTACCTATAATCACCCTGCTTTTTTAGATTAAGCATCTTGTGCGTTTCACACCCAGTGTTTTGCGACCAAGATGAAGGACTCAATTAAAAATCAGGTGTTTGCTGTGGATCAAGGAGAATCATTACAGCTGAGCCACAGAGTCCAGACACAGAGAAGTCCACTGTCCAGTCACAAACCCAACCTGGATTCATCCCACTTCACCTGTAAAATCACAGCACAACCCAACTACAACCAGTCCAACACTGTCCGACCAAACAGCAAGATGAGGGATGTGGTGAGTTCTGCAAAGTCAGAGTTTTTAGCATTAGAATAAGGACAATGGTCAAGATGGATCATGTTCACTTTATAAATAAATCATACACAGCACCCTTACATCATTGAAACACTTTGTAAACTTTATAAATTAGTCCTACCTGTCACTCCAAAACGAATGTCATGGAAAACATGTTGAATGCTAGTGAATATGCAGTCAATTTATTATTTTATTTTATTTTTCCACAAAAAGCAATTTGTAACAAGTTATATTTTATTTTGTCCACACATTTATCACGTACCTACACAAAAGTAATTCATAACCATCTTTAGTTTAGTTTAGTTTAGTTTATTCCACTCAAAGCAATTTATGTTTTAACAGCACATTTATGTTTCCACACAAAAGCAATTTATAACATTTTATATTTTTTTCCACACATTTATTATGTTCTTACACAAAAACAATTTATATATTATTTTTATCCCACACATATATCATACATACATGTTTTTGACCAGAGTTTGTTGTCTCCCCCTGAAGGAGGGTGTTTCTTATGCTCCAGAAGTCCTATGTGAGCATTTAATATGATTGGATGACATGTTTATGTGTTTGTGAGTAGGAGGAGCTTACCGAGGACAGGAAACTGCAAGCAGTAATTGAGCAGGTTATGGTGGACCAACTGTCAAGGTCAGTATCTCTGGTTTTTTCTCTCTCTGTTCCATTTTTGTTCACAGTTTGTGGTGAGTAATAACATCGTGAGGTTTCTCTGATACCCACGCAGGGCTGTCATTAGCGATCCGGAACAGAATGCTGTGTCTGTCAGTCCCATGAGTGTCCCTCCACGCTACAGGAGAACTCTTCACTACACTAAGTAAAACCCACACACATACATGACTCAGATACTCAGATACAGATACTCTCCCCTTCTGTCTCATACTTATGGATTTGTAGAAGGTCACAGTGGTTACGTCCCCATTTACATTTTTTAGTTTTTTTTGTATTTTTATACATAATAGATGTTTTTGCTAAGGAAAGCACCACTGTTATTATTGCTCATACTGATTTGAACAAACCACTAATCTTAAACTTTGGCAACCGCATAGATGCATGCAAAAAATCACTCTGGACACCTTCACAACCACATAGCAACTCCTTTGCAACTACCCACAAGCACTCAATAATCGTGATGGCCAGTTTTGCAAGTACCACTCACATTTTCTTTAGAAAATATAATAGCATAAAAACATAAAAGTTCTCAGTTAGAATCTTGCGATTGTGTTGTCCAACAATATTTGAAGGGGAAAATATACATTTCAAACACACACACACACTAACATATATATAATGTCAGTTTACATTTTGATTTACTGCTTTAGGTAAAAGCACCTGCTAAATCAAAGTTTCCCAAACTTTGGGGATTGAGAGGGAACTGCAGGGGGTTTAAGAGTTGATGAAAAGCTAATAATTAATCAAAAAATATAAAATTATGTGTTTAAAATAAATAATTTCAAATGAAAACCAATCAAAATAAAAAATTTGCTAAAAGATTAAATATTTTATTTGTTTACCTGTATTTCGGGGACCATTAACTGACATCAGAAAACAGTGAACATGCAAATGTGTTGTTAAATTATTGAAATATTAACTTAAAACTGTTTATTTCAAGTATTGTTTTGGGTTTTTGAGTAAATATTTTAGGTCAAAAGGGTCCGGCTGACAAAAAAGTTTTAGAACTACTGTGATGAAAAAGAAAGAAAGAAAGAAAGAAAACATTTTTTAAAGCAGAAAGCAGTGGTTTTGAACCTCAAACAAAAATTACAGACTCATTCGACATCATCTTCACTGATCCTGTCTTGAACCACCAATCTAAAATTTTGCAAGACTGCTGTTTGTACTTCATTGCAATTATCTAAAATGCTACTAGAAACTCTAATTAAATATCAATAATTCATCTAAAAAACCATAAGTTACATTTACAGGAAGAAATTGAAAAAAGGAGGGGTTTTGTTGAACCCAAAGTGTGGCAAAGAACCATTCTAATTAAATTTAGTTCAAATTTGTTACCACTGCACAAAAAACACCCATTCACATGCTTCTATTTTGTCTTTGGTAAAACCAAAGTGTTTTGTGCTATTTAGGTTTTCGTTTTATGTCTGCAGAGTAAAAACTCAGAAGTCTTTAACGGAGAACAACTTATCCAACAAGCTCTGCTTTCAAGCCAGGATTCTATCAAGGTAGTCACAGCTACTTACTTACTTTCAGCCATTTTTAGTGTTTTATTTTGTAATTCGCATGTGTTCGATATATAGGTGTGGACGTGAAGCGTGTCGAAAACTTGTCGGCTTCTTTTTCATATGTGACCAAACACTGACCGTGTACGAGTACCGAAATTTTGGTAAAAACAGGTAAGGCTATAATGCTTCGTATTTATACAAATACAGCTCACACATAGTTTCCCTCCACATTTAGGTATCTGAAAATATAGTTGTTAATCATAACTCTTTCAGATGGAACGCACTGCCCTTTATCGCGCGTGGTGTGTATTTGAACAGAGGGAGGCCGTACTGCCTGCAGGACATCTCACAGGTTCATCACACTCATCATCTGTCACTCACACACGGACTAATATTAATTCATTAACACTCTGCCTACATCACCCAGGGTGCCGAGCTTCATTTCTGTACAGACGGCCCACACCTCCCCCAAAGTCTGAGACAGCAGCCGTGCCTGACCCTCAGAGTTACTGATGTGGATGATACAGCCAAGGGAGCCCTGCTGTATGTACCACTCACACACACACACACGCACACCCACACATGTGCGCTAGTGAGAGGACTCAAGAGCGTTTTTTTAGCGCAGAACTCAGTCTGGGGAAACTTTACATCATCTCTCTGAAGAGGAAATCAACGATCGAAACGCTCTAAAGGAAATTCAAGGTTAATACACACAAACATTTCTTATTAAAATGCATAAATATTCATCCAGAATGTTTCTCACCCACACAAACCTGTTTATAAGGTGACGTCATTTTTAATGTTAAAATTGGAGCTGTCAAAATTTTTAATCAGATTAATTGCATGATATGCCAAACGGTAAGGTTGGTAAGATTTTTAGATGTTTTTGAAAGAAGTCGCTTATGTTCAAACATAAAAACATAAAAAAATATATATATATATATACAGTGGGTACGGAAAGTATTCAGACCCCCTTAAATTTTTCACTCTTTGTTATATTGCAGCCATTTGCTAAAATCATTTAAGTTAATTTTTTTTCCTCATTAATGTACACACAGCACCCCATATTGACAGAAAAACACAGAATTGTTGACATCTTTGCAGATTTATTAAAAAAGAAAAACTGAAATATAACATGGTCCTAAGTATTCAGACCCTTCAGATTCAGATGAGCTGTGACACTCATATATTTAACTCAGCTGCTGTCCATTTCTTCTGATCATCCCTGAGATGGTTCTACACCTTCATTTGAATCCAGCTGTGTTTGATTATACTGATTGGACTTGATTAGGAAAGCCACACACCTGTCTATATAAGAAAAGAGTGAAAAATTTAAGGGGGTCTGAATACTTTCCGTACCCACTGTATATATATATATATATATATATAAAATACAGTTAAAAAGTAATTTATTCCTGTAATTTTCAGCATCATTACTCCAGTGTTCAGTGTCATGATCCTTCAGAAATCATTCTAATATGCTGATTTGCTGCTCAAGAAACATTACTTATTGCTATCAATGTTGAAAACAGTCGTGCTTCACATTTTTCATATTTTCATATTTTTGTGGAATCTTTTCTAAATAGAAAACATACATATATTTATTGACACTTTTGATCAGTTTAATGCACCCTTGCTGAATAAATAAATGTACACATAATTGAAACTGGCTACTTTGAAATCAAATTCATCAATCTGGTCTTGCGCCATGAGCATTACATTTTTAAGATGTCCTGTCAGGTTAAATCCTTTAAAAAATGCACATCGCCACCTGAAATCACACACTTCACCATATAGTGACTGTGTACTCTTAAGAGCTACATTCATAATTAACCAGTCACAGAATGCTTGAATTAGAATCCAGAGCTCTGATTGGTGGATGTTTTGCAGGTGCAGTGCATGATAGGCTGAGGGGACGTGCGGTCCGAACCCTGATCAATCTAAGAAGAGATTTGCAGAACTTAGATCTAAAGGCTGATAGTATTCAGCAAAAAGAGCTGCTCAGACGGCCTCTGATGGAGCAGCTGTGCCTCACTCCGCAGGTAAAGAGAAATAAAATAATCCATAACATCAAACTCATAAGATGTATTTAAAAATCTAAAAGCTAATTTCAAAACTATAAAAAAAAAAAAATAGATATTTCAAAAAAATATCTATCCATCCATCCATACAGCAGAAATGATGAGGCTGTAGAAAAGCACCAGGCATGTTGATGTAGAACATTATGTGAGCGTGTTGAGTCGTTACATTAGCGTGTGCCGTGTGTGACAGGACTTCGAGGCGGTGTGGAGGATTGTGAGTCGGCGTGTGGAGGGGTGGGTGCACCCCCCTGATGTGATGCCTGCTGTTACCAGGGAGATGAGCGAGAATAGAAAAGCCATCTTCCTGAAGGTAACAGACCAGCCGGACTGCATTCATCCTCCAGAGGACGCCATTGAGCTCTGTGACTTACTGAGTTTCCATTCTGGCCATTTGCTGCTGTTTTGAATATTTTTATCTTTCTCTTTTTTTAGGTTTATGTAAAGCTTGACCCAAATAAAACCGGCTCCATTTTCCTGAGTGATATTGAAAAATTCTATAGAGGCAAACAAGAGTTTGACGCTGCACTCGGTGAGCCACTGATCACTTAGTCTCTTGCTCACAGACAATAGTATCTTAGTTGTGTTTATTCAGTGTCATCAATATTTCATGACAAACATTGAGTGTTAAAC
>NW_015627890.1:3051434-3065311 GCF_001515625.1 Sinocyclocheilus rhinocerous | reverse complement strand
AAAAAGGCTGTATAGAGTTCATTTTACAGATACGCTTAGGAAGCTACAAGAGTAATATTACTGCATAGACCACATGGATGATTGATATTTATGAATTTATTACCATTCTTATGTCGAACTGTTGACAGAAGCCAGTCTGAACCCTGACTTCCTGGCCTTTGTACAGGAAGCAGGAAAGGTCACCAAGACTGTGTCCTACGCTGAGTTTGAGGGCTATTATGAGGGCCTGAGTATTGAAATCCCTGATGACGAAGAATACATCAACAATCTGAGAGCTACATGGAGTATCTGAGAGTACCTGCGTTGTTTATAGAATGACACTTTCTGAATATGAGTGAAATACTGAGCTTTTATGTTTGTTAATATTGTTTGTCACTATATATTACTCTTCATATTCATATTATATTATTCATAGTATGCAGTGTTGTATATTGCATAGCATAGTGTAGAGTACAATTAAAAAAGTTCAGGGTCGGTAAGATTAATACTTTTATTCAGCAAGGATGCATTACATTAATCAAAAGTGACAGTAAAGACATGATGTTACAAAGGATTTCTGTTTTAAATAAATGCTGTTCTTTAGAACTTTCTATTCATCCTGATAAAATGTATCACAGTTTGCACAAAAATATTAAGTAGCACAACTATTTTCAACATTGATTTGACTATTTTCAACTACTTTCACAATATTACTGTTTTTACTGTATTTTTGATCAAATAAATGTGGTTCTGATGAGAATAAGAGACTTCATATGGATACATTTAACTACTGTTTGGATTGGCACATGCTAACAAGCTTTGTTTAAAAACATTAAATCACTGTTAACATGAGTAATAATTTGTATTTTATTTATCTACCATAATACATATACAAACCTTAATATGAAAGGCTATGTAAAAATGAAAATTCACAGATGAATCATGTGTCCAATATGGACATATATGCATGCATGGCATCAAAAGACTATTTGTGGAAGGTCTCCCTGTGTCAATGGCCATTAGACAGTCTGTTAACAGATCCATTAGAGTAGGTGTGTGTGTAGTCTTCCTCAGAAACCTCCTCATTCTCCTCTTCATCGCTGCGCTCATCGCCCTTCAGCTAAAGAGAATGAAAGAGAATTAATATTGTGCATTTAGTTATTTATTTTTAATAAAATCACTAAAATGCACATACTGCTTTATTAGTTATTTTATATGAAGAACAATGGATACTCACTTTGCCGAAAATAAACTTTTTGACCATGCGGAGGATCAGGGAGGCCCAGAACATGTGCAATAACAGCAGCACCACAAGCATGACGTTAAAGAAATAATAGCCGAAAAAGGGTTCAAACTGGTCCAGAGGATACACCCACGTACAGTGGATCAACCTGTACTCACGACACACACAATTTAACAAACGTAACCCTAAAATCTCCCACTCATTTACCTCTGTCACACACTTACCAGAAAGGGAAGATAATGAGTCTGGTTACCATGAAGACCAGCGCGAACACCACAAAGATACTGTTGCAGGTCGTCTCCAATCCAGCATAGTTGAACATCTTAGCAGACTTCGAGAAACAGAAAAACGACAACACAAAACACCCCATACATACACTGACATTCAAAAGTTTGGAGTCGGTAAGATTTTTTAACGTTTTTGAATGAAATTTAGTGCTCATCAAAAGTACAGTAAAAACCTAAATGTTGTCAAATATAATTGCAATTTAAAATAACTCTTTTCTATTTTAATATATTTTAAATGTAATTTATTCCTGTGATGCAAAGCTGAATTTTCAGCATCATTACTCCAGTCTTCAGTATCACATGATCTTTCAGAAATCATTCTTATATGCTGATTTGATCATTCTAATATGCTGAAATAGAAAAATATATCTACTACAAGAAAAAAAATATATCTCCTACTATAACTACAACTATCTCCTTTAGTGTTCCACAGAAGAAAGTAAGTCATACAGGTTTGGGACGATGTAAAGATAAGTAAATGATGACAGAAATTTCATTTTTGGGTGAAGTATCCTTCCCTTTAAGACATGTTTAACTCTTCTTTCACTGTTTATCGCTCTCTCTCACCTCGAGTAGGACATCAGATGTGTCGTGCACCAGCATGACTAGTGTGCCAATGCGAATGTAGTTGGCACACCAGGAGAAGGACAGCAGTGTAAGAGTGGCCCAATGATGGACCAACTGCTCCTTAAAGTCCTACAAATCGACACAGAGAGAAATAGAGCTCCATAAACCTAGAAAGGCATATCTCTCAAGATATGGCAACTTCATATTCCTATCAAGTTTTCAGTTATTTACAAATTCCATAAAATTTCTCCAAAAGCGTATTATTTTAATGAATGCATACATCCATTTATTAAAACTTACTGCATTGAATTGCATGCATTATTGCTAACTGACTGTTTTATGATCTTATTAGCTGTGCTACCTGCAAGAGTGCTTATGACCTTGATGTGACCTTAATAATTTGAAATACACAATCTTTTAGAGAAGATAAAATATTTATAACTGATAATGTAACGAAAATAGTGCATCCTTACCTTACGTTTTACATCTGCAGCAACACTGAACAGTAAAGAACCATAAAAACTCATCTCAATGATGTAATACCAGTACTGAGAGTCCAGCAGTGACTGCACACACACACACACACACACACACAGACACACACACACAAAACAAACATATTTAAAAACCAACCACCATACAAACATGCTTGCACAAACACAACCCTCCCAGAACAACATGCAAATATTCAGACTGGTTTTCACTGTGCTACGTACAGTATATTTGTTTTTGCTTTTAAAAATTAAAAATGTAGTGTTTTTTTTTCTTCCATAGGTTATACTTACTTGTTTGGGAAATCCTGCCCACACTTCCCGTAGATCATAAAACCATGGTTTCTGTCGCACAAAACAATATAACTCAGAGTTTATTTATTTATTTTTTGAACCAAATAATCGCATTAAATGAAATAAACACTAATATTTCAGTCTGTGTATTAGAGATGAGGATTTTTCAGTGATTCTTTCTCGTAGTTGCATCGTTACGCCAGTAGGTGGCGTTAAGTGAATGAATCTTTGAATCATTCGAATCAACAGATTCGTTCAAAACATTGATTAATTTAATAGGAATGAAACACAGCTACGGTGTGTACTCAGAGACTGTTGGTCTGAATATCTCCACAGCTGTGATAACCTGCACGTTTGCTCTTGTGAAATTGTTCAATTCTAGGTAGACCTACTTCAAAACAACTAATTTATTTCTGTGTTATTAAAAACCCAATTCAAAAGAGCCCACACATAATTCACTACCCTAAACCCTAGATATGGTTGGATATGGGATTACATGCCTAAATTTAATACGTTAGTATGCTTGTTTTAACAACAAATTAATGTATGTGTGTGTTTGGGTGTGTGCAGGACCTGTCCATGCCTGTTATTGTACCCGTTTGTGGATCTTTCAGACTGGCGCTGTTCACAGGTGGGAAAATGTTACTAAATTACCCCACAGGCATTTCTTACAAACACACATGCTGATTCAAGGTCTCTCCTGAGAATCTCTGCATGTGCTGCAACACACACACATACACACACACACACACACACACACACACAGCTGTTTGGAGGTCATTCAAATGTTCAGATGCAGTCTGAGGTAACCACACACACACACACACACACACAAAACACTTACATCATATAAAGCCAGCACTCCCCCGAAACATGAACACAGATAAAAGGCAAACCGCCAACTACAGAAAGGAAATACTTTTGTTAATAACAGACATACACAGGGTTACAAAGGGTTAAAAGGTCAAATATGGCCAAATACGAATGAGTCAATCATGAAAGTTTGTTTAGTGTGTGTAAATAGACCTGGCTTCTTTGAATTTCTTCAGTAGTCCGGGTCTGTCTTGGTTCCTCTGTGGAACCAGCGGTCGACCTGCCTTTCTGACCAGCCCAACTTTTTACATACACCTTTTATATCTGCCTAAGTACATAACATACACAAACATTACTAGACACATAAGCTTAATATGTCAATATGTCCTGGCTCTACATATATACATATGTATAGAACATATGTTTCTATTAGCGGTGCTTGTTGAAGCCTGTTTATGTAATGCATTACAAATGTGTTCAAAAGGTGTTACAAAGATACACTGTAAAAAAATAATTTTTTCAGTCTTTCAAAATTTCACATTTAATTCAGTGTGCTGTTTGCCATTCTTTGTAATTATTTCTGAAATTTCAATCAATTTCTGAATGAAAATCGTTTCTTTACTTTTTTTACTTTTTACTGTTAGTCATTTAGCAGACGCTTTTATCAAAAGCGACTTACAAATAAGAAAAAGTAATTAAAACTAGAAGCTAAAACTCTATAAATACTATATATATATATATATACACACATTTAAGAAATTAAATAAAAATGACAAATGCATACAACAACACTTCAAAACTAAAACATTTAAATGAAAACAAAAAAAATAAAGCTAAAAACAATTCAAACATACACAAATAAGAAAAAGTAATTAAAACGAAAAGCTAAAAGCTTTTAAGAAAATAAAAGAAATTAAATAAAAATGACAAATGCATACAACAACATTTCAAAACTAAAACATTTAAATGAAAACAAAAAAAATAAAGCTAAAAACAATTCAAAAATATTAAAAGAACAAAAGGTATGAGTATAATAATGATTCTAACATAACACTAAGCCAAACACCAAAAAACAACTACATGTGTATGTACAGCCACACACACATATACATATACATGTACATATATATAAATACATTAAATATATATATATTATTTCATTTCCATTTTGTATGTTGAAGTACTGAAATAACTCAAATTAAATAAAAGTAAAACTTAATAAAAAGCCTATATAGACATAATAAAAAAAACTAATAAAATGACAACATGACTACAACTGTAACTAAAACTAAAAAAAAACAAAAAACAATTTTTTGAAAATGAAAATGAAACTTTGTGTTTCAAAGCCATTTTTCCAGTGTGTTAGTAATACCTTATACATTTTGTAAAACATTATATATGTTCATAAATAACTGAACTACTATTATAGTACATTATAATATACACATGGTTACACCTGTAAAGAATCTAATGCATTTTAAAACTTGGATTTAATATTTGAATTTAATCATGTGTTTTAATGCATTATACTGTTTATATTTAATGTTCTATTATAACGTATTGCCAATACTATTACAATAATTAATGAGAACATTCAACTTATTATAAGGTGTATTATTATACTATATACTGTATAGAATAATTTTTTGAGGGTAAATTTTACAAAAACATGGCATATATTACTTGATCATTATTCTTAATTGTGATTCCCATAAAAAAATAAATCAATCATTCAGAAACAATGTTTTATTATTATTATTATTATTCATTAAAATAAGTATAAATGGAAGTTAACAAAGATTAAGAATTTGGGGGTAATTTGCTTAATTGTCAAAATAATATCATAATGTAAAAAATCTTAAAGGTCCTTACACCAAACTTATTTTTCTTCTGATTTTAGGATGGAATGTGATCTGAACATGTTCTGAGATTAAATGCGATTAGTGAGAATAAATCCATTATATGAATGCATTAAAAATGCATGTTTCGGGGGTTACCTGTGTTGGATTTTTGTAATGAGTTTTGTAGTATTTTTCCAGTATGGGGTTGTGTGACGCTGTCATGCGAATTTTGTCTTTAACCCCAAGAGCCTCAGCGATTGGCACCGCGATCAGCCTGTTGATTGAGGGAGAGGCAGCGAGACAGAGTCACACCTTCATCTGCTGTTAACCAGGGATGTTCACTGCACTTCAGCAATTATGAGAACATATAATACATGTTGTGTTTTGAATGCTGCCGTTCTCACCAGACTTATTAATTAGCTTAAGCAGTAAAGATTCCTTGACCAACTGGCTTTACCAGCTCAGTGTTCCTGATGAAAAGCATGGATATACAATTCCACCAGCACTTATCAGCAAAAACCAGCATGTAAATGAATGCTGATGTAAGCTGGTCTTTTCAATAACAATTCGCTTGTGTGTGTGTGTGTACTGTGTGTGTACACACTGTGTACCTTTCATATAAAGCTCTTAAGCCTAGCAGCAGGACTGCTACAGGTAGAGTGATGTACAAATGGAACACACGGGCATAGACACGCCCCTCACTGTCCTGTAGGTCCGCCCACATCACCGGCCTCGGCAACCACAGCCGATCCCACCAAAACCACTCACTGAGCATTGCCCTGTGAAAAATACACAAACATGCTGTTACATGCTGTTAAGTGAATGAATTGACATGTAAATAAATTCATGTAACTAATTGTTTAACTGGAAAAGCAAAGTTTTTCAAGACAGACTTTGAAAAGGCTTGACAGCCATGAAATTTATAGGCCTTACAGACAGACAAACATAGATAGATAAACATAGATAAATCAAGGCATTTAGGTGGATACAGTGATGTTAAATAATATTTCTTAATATTAAAACCAGTTAATTTAGATGGTTACCATTTTTTTCAATGTACACAGACAGACTGAGACAGACAGACGGACGGACAGACGGATAGACAGATGGACAGTCAGACAGACACAGAATAGAATATTTGGGTCCATTTTCCAAGGCTATTATAGTGTTATGCATTAGCTCCTGTAATAGGATACATAACTGAGCACAATACACAATAGAGACAAATGAACACAGACACCTGCAAAATTTACTGGGAAATTCTGTTTACTAGTTTCTATGGAAGCCCGTTTCCGCCACTGAATAAAAAAATAAATAAAAAAATAAAAGGTAATTTTGTGACTTTTTATCTCACAATTCTGACTTTTTTTCTCAGAATTGCGTGATACAAACTCGCAATTCGGACTTTTTTTCTCAGAATTCTGACTTTATATCTCACAATTCTGACTTTATAACTCACAATTGTGAGTTTATATCACGCAATTCTGAGAAAAAAAGTTAGAATTCTGACTTTACATCCTGCAATTCTGACTTTATAACTCGCAATTTTGACTTTATAATTCGCAATTCTGACTTTATAACTCGCAATTGCAAGTTTATATCTCACAATTCTGTGAAAAAAAGTCAGAATTGTGAGATAAAAAATCGCAATTACCTTTTTTTATTTTTATTCAGTGGCGGAAACGGGCTTCCATAAATTTCTGTACCACTTCAGGACCATAAGTTTAGTCCTTCAGAACATGGAGGCTTTTTGCAACAAAGAAAATGTGACTTGTTTAACAGTGTCAGAAACATTAGTGGCAGACTTTAGATAATTGACATGCAAATACTGAAATCTACAATAGTATGCGGGAACAGATTGTGAAAAAGAGTTCAAAACATGTTTGAACAGCTCTAAAGAGAGCCGTTTATGAGTCTCTCACTGGGAGTATCCAACTGCAGTACGGATCTGGACTTACATAAATTCATTCAGACCCACAAGTCCAGCTCACAATAGAACAATAGTATCTAATTAACCTTGTATTACACATAAGGCAAAAGCAAAACACTCTGATTCAAGTAGTATTTTGTTAGAGCGAAAGCAGTGTAGCTCAGGTTATTGCATGTGTTCTTATAGTAAGCACTGACAGTTTGTTACCATGACAAACAGACACGCATAACGTCCCAAAGACTGATTGAGGAACACATGCCAAACAAAATCAAACACATCCATACCTTCTTTCCCCTCTCAGATTTGTGTCCTCTTCTAGTTTTACACACTCTTATCTTTCCTCCTCCTGATTTCCTGCTTTTTCTGTTGTAATTCTGTTCCCACACACACACACACACACACACACACACACACACACACACAGACACACCTTTAAGTTGATCCTCCAGAGTTGTGCCCAGTCCTGATGAATCCACTAGGTACTAACAGAACAAGGGAACTCTCTCTCTCTCTTACACACACACAAACACTTTCACTGCATACCTCAACCCCCCCACGAAGAGCTCATTGAACCGTCTGTGTGTGTCTTGAAAGGGGGCCAGAGAACTGGATATGTGGGAAGGGCCACAATCACCTCAGGTATAGTCAAAGAAAGGCCGAGTTAGAAGGAGAGGGAGGACATTAACCTTGAAATATTGCATGCCCTAAACAGGTTAATAACTCACAGGTTGAATAAGAGAAATGTTCTCTTTGTTGTGACATTCTTACTTTGCATTTAGTGTTTTAGTCCTTATTTACATTTGTGCTTTTATTCAAAATGACTTACAGTGTGGTCAAGTTTTACATTGTTTTTTTTAATCGGTGTGTGCATTCCATGAGAACCAAACCCGTGACCTTAGTGTTGCTCGGGTCATGCTATACCAGCTGAATTACAGGAACACTCTGCAAGTGGTACTCGGTAACTTGTGAGAGATTTGGTATGAAAGCATCTACTTACTCTAGCCAAAATCCTACAGGAATGTGTATAGGATTCCTGCTGGATCATAACTGGAACCAACTGAAAATTATACTAATGATTTTTGTACAGGACTTCAACAAAACACAAACCAGAATCTGTATCTTTTAGAACACATACTGTAGTTTGGGGTTTTATTCTTAGCAGTCAGATAAAATGCCCATGTAAAACCTTAAAAGTCATTTAAAGAAAATTGTTTAGAATTTTTAAATTCCTATAGCGCCCCCTGTGGGATTTTTAACTGTACATTAGCAAGCCATAGTTCTTGCAATGCCCCAATCAAAATCTTCATGAGCCATTTTGTGATATCACAAAGCCCGGAAAACAAACGCTGTAGTCCAAACGAGCCGTTCGTTGTAGTTCTTGAAAATGAATTTTTTAAAAACGAAATATCTCCCTTTGGAGTGGATTTTTAACTTTCTAGATCTTTTTTATGCCCAAACATACACACTACACACTGACTAAAATTAAAAAAGTGATAAATTCCATAATTTGGAACCAATTTAGATTCCAATGGAAATTAAACAAATGAAACTGAAAATCCTACAGGATCCTTGAACTCCTACTGGATATTGTGTAATCGTTTTCAGAACATGCCTTACTACTGGATAGATAAAGGAAAAAGGAAGATAAAGGAAATCTTCTATTGTCCTCATTTGTAAGTCGCTTTGGATAAAAGCGTCTGCTAAATGATTAAATGGAAATCCTACTGTTCTTTAAATTCCTTTTAAAATCCTACACAAGCATATTATTCTAATGATTATCATAATGGTGCTATTAGTAACTAGATCTAGTTTTTAATGTTTATCAATATACGTTAGCGTTGGTTTTAAATTATGATCCAGTATGATTCATACACATTCTTATAGGATTTTGACAACTGTTATTAATGCTTTATATGTATTTAAAAATGAGAACATTTCAGTTTATGAAATTTGATTCTTGAGAAAATTCCTGTTTAGGATTGGTTCCTTTAGACATTTCCTTAACATTTTTACTAGGGGGAAAGTCCCATATGTGGTAATGCAGGACAGAAGAAATCTTTACTTTATGTAACATTGTTAAAGTGTATGAATCGCTGGCTCCACCTATACTCACTAGTCTGTGCATGATTGGATTTTGATCCTAGTCCTTTGTCTCACTAGTGTCCCACCACTCACTGTCTTTTTGTGTAGGTTGCTGTTGTCTCCATCTAGTGGTGGTGGACAATACAGCATTTAGAGTCAGTATACAACACGGTCAAGGTTTTGCTGGTAAGCATAATCCAGTAAGCCCCTGCTGGTAGATGCTGTAACTACAATATTATGAGGGATAAAAGCACATTTACCATTGACAGCCACTCAAAAGTAGCAGTGCATTCTGACAAAACGGCTTTTCCCCCCTCCAGGCTAGAGATTCTATGCAATCTCTAGCCTGGGGATGCTAAAAGAATATATAAAATAAAAAACAGAATCTTCTTACTTTCCACTTTTTATTATGAACAGTTTCTTTCTGTTTTTTTTTCCCCTTCATAATATCAAAATATTGTCAGAGTTTCTCAAGACCTCTAGAAATAACATGGACATGAATGTTCTACTTGAACAATGCATATCATACACACCTGCCATTCAACATAGACTTGAATACACAGAAGCCATGTCCACACTGCAGCTAAATACAGCTGTCAACTCCAGTTGTTTTAATAGTTAACCCTAAAATTTGAGTTTATTTGTCACACAAGCTGTTGTATGGTTGTGGCTAGAGGGGATACAGCTCCGACCAGAAACGAACAATGAAATAAATTTTCTACTTATTAGATTGTGTTTTATTAACGTCTACACCTACCCCAACCCTAAACCTACCCCTTACAATAATGAAAAAATAGTAATTATTGTTGTACAGTGTATTACGCTAAAAATTACGCTATATTGATGTGCGCATGCCCAGTAGCCGCAGCTGTATCCCTTCTAGCCTTAACCCTGTTGTATGGCTTCAGAATATAGCATACGAGTCATCTGGTCTACTTTTATGGTGCTTTTTGTCTTTTATAGAGTTTGTAAAGTATAAATAGCCATTCACTTTATTACATCAAAGAGCCTGGACTCTCAACATAATTTTTTATTTTGTGTTCCAGGGATGAAAGAAACCAACATTAGTTGGAGTGACATCAGAGTAAATGATGACATAATTTTCATTTTGGGTGAACTAATCTCTTAATCCTGTTCTGTACACACAGAGTTTAGATATTAGTGACAACTAATGAAGCATTAAAAATGGCCAGACGCTAATACATCTCAGTACACTAATATTAGTTTGAGGAAAAATAGAAAACACCAAAAAAGACTAAACTGCTGCCATATATCTTTTATGCTTACAGCTGCGAGACATCAATTATTGCTTGTTTGGATTGACACTTGTATTCCATACACAAATGGAACAATAACTTAGCTATTCATTCCTGCAAATAAAAGTGTTTGTCACTTCAGAAACTTGGCAGTGTGAACGTGGCCTGTGCACATTCACACCTTTTGTCCCCCGTTAGTGAGGAACAACCTTACAAGTGACAATTGGGTCTAAATCCCTGAAAACCTCTTCACAGTGAATATAGCATGCTTTACATTAGCTTTAGCAGTGCTAGCATAGTGCTAAATGGGATTATGTAAAATACTACAGTGCATTTGCAATGTACAATGTAATTGGCTTTGAATCCATTTCAACATCACATTTCTTTGTCATGTCATGAGCGTGCTGCCAAGCTATGTGCTAACTTGCCATGTGAATGAGACACTTCAGATGTTGCCACCAAAGACAAAAAGACAATTCCACAAACAAGTTGGCTCATTTGTAGCTGACGTATTGTGTTAATAAGTTCACATTTAGTTATTATTCTGGTTAAGTACATGTAGCAAAACTCATGAAAGAACACACCACAAAATGAAAGTTCCACTTGCTGAGTAACAAATCATATGGACTGCAAAGCCCTTTGGCCCATATTCCTAAGCCTCTCTCTCTTCTCCCCTGTTCTGGTTCAAGAGGTCAGGTTAATGAGATTTGGTGTGTGTATATCTGCGTATGTCTGTACAGGAGTTTATATGTGAAAGAGAGAATGGCAAGTCACAGTATAAAACAATGTTTAGGAGTCATCGATCCACGTCAGATGGCTCCATAAAAATACCCAAGAATGCACAAGTCGAACTTGTCTGCACTCGGTCCTCCAATAAAAAGGGTGATTCTGTGCAAAGAAGTCCCCCTAGTTAACCAACCAAGTGAACCTCCACCAAGCCACCAACAATTGATCTACTTCCAGAGTTACTGAAGATGCTTGTTCAGTCATTAATGAGAAATTGATGAGTTGTTGATGGCATGGGTTACCTGGCACTGAGAATGGTGATCGGATGCAAGGTGCTGAAAAGGTGGAGTGTTGCTCCACTTCATCTTATCACACTCATACGGGAGTGTTACGTTTGAGATCACTGGGTGAGGGGGAGATCTGTTGACTGAGGTGTGTGAAGGTGGTGGAGTGACTAGGTCTGGTCTTTGTCTCCCCAGAAGTCTCTGAGCCTCTATACTTTGGAGGAAGAGTCTGGCATCGGCCCTTAACTTTCGAGCCTGGATCACGAGGTGGAAGCCCTTTTGTTTCGCTTCCCATCAGCTCTGGTTTGGAGGGAGGGCGTGGTAGTCCTGCTGACTGACTGGCCACAAGTTCTGGTTTCGAAGGAGGATGTGGCAAGACTGTTGAAAGGCTGCTAGCAAGCTCCGGTCTGGATGGTGGACGAGGAAGTGCTATGGAATGGCTGCTCGTGAGTTCTGAATCCAGTGAATCTGAGACAGACGTTTGGCTTTCAGAGGGCTTGGTTTTAGATGGTCCTCTAGGAACCATACGGGTGAGCTCGCAAGAGGATGGAGGAACTTTCTGGTTGAGATGTGTGAATGTCGTCGAGTGGCTGGGTCTGGTTGCATGTGCTTCAGCTTCAGGTCCTCCGTGCCTTGGCGGAAGGGTTTGGCAACGGCTCTTAGCCCTGGAACTTGGGTCTCGAGGTGGAGGTCCATTCGAGTCAAACTCTCGGTGTCGTGATAGTGAGCCGGTTTTGATTGAATGAATGGACTGGTTTGAACATGCTAGAGGTGTGGTGAGTGATTCATCATGACAGGCTATCTTAGACAGGCACTCTGAAGTTGTATTGAGACTTTCACAGGTCGAAGGTCGAGGTCTATTAGGCAGATCACTGGTGGATGCAATCGGTTCCTCTGCTGATTGTTCCTCAAGCTCTTCCTCCTCTCTGTTGGTCAGCTCTTCATCTGACTGGCTTAGCATTACTCCACTGCAGACAGGCAGCTCTTCTGGTGATCCTTCCTCTAGACCCTTGATGACTACATCATTATTGGTAGTTGTCATTGGGTGTGACTGGGTGCACTGCTTGTCCGCCTCCTCTGTGAGCAGAAGATCCATCAGGAGTGCTTTCTCTCTCTTTAGCTGCTCTTTCAGGGAACGAGGCATGTCTGGGATCAACCATGCCACCAGCATACTGAGGAACATGGCCAAGTTCTACAACACAACAACATACAGAATCAAACAACCAGTTCAGTTTTACAGGAATATTCTGTGTTATATACAACTTAAACTCTAAGCAATTTGGATTTGCCTCTCAGTTTACAAGAAAATGAGAAAACCCCTATACAACAATGCACTTATAGTGGAAGTCTATGGGCGGTGTTAATCTTGTCAGTGAAATGTTTGCTGACCAAGGTTTTTTTATTTTATTTCGTCAACAATAACAAAGACCAAACAAGAAATATTTAATTAAAACATATGGTTTCTGCAGGTTTTATGCTGATAAATCTAATGTTAAACGTGGTAATTAACAAATCTTTATACATATTAATGAAATAAAAATAAGATGGACTAAAATTAATGTACTGTATATGAAGTTATGACATATTGATTAAAGGACATTTTTATCATAAGACAATACCAAATGACTGAAACAAAAACTGTGTAAAAATTATCGCTGCCTATGTGGCATGTTGGGTTTAAAACAGAAGTGTGCAGCTTTATTTATTCATTTATTTATCTAGCTTTATTTACTTGGCTATAAAGTACTCACATTAATTCTTCATTAAAGCTGCAGTCCGTAACTTTTTTTGGTTAAAAATGATCCGAAATCAATATTTGAGCAAGTACATAACCAGCCAGTGTTCGAAAGAATTTCTTAATATGAAATTCGAATGGTATGACAATTAGAGATTAGACTGTACAGAAATTGAAATCTACACGCTAAAACACACTATATTCACATAGTTACGTAATGCTGATGTTGTTAAAGGGGTTATATGATGCGATTTAAATTTTTCCTTTCTCTTCGGAGTGTTACAAGCTGTTGGTGCATAAAGAAGATCTGTAAAGTTGCAAAGACTAAAGTCTCAAATCCAAAGAGATA
>NW_015627890.1:3032050-3051407 GCF_001515625.1 Sinocyclocheilus rhinocerous | reverse complement strand
CAGAACAAACGTGGCAGACTTGTTACTTACTTGTTCAGATGACAATATACGGTGAACATTTTTATTTGGGTCATATATTCCAAGACGTAGGCTAGAATCTGTGATTGCGAAGTGCAGTAAATATCCACACCGGTGCAGTGACTGACAGCCACACATTCACCTCAAAACATTAGATTCATCCGCGCTGGAGCCGAGCCGCCACACAACCCACGCAAGGAAGATAATTCCGCAGATAGCTGCAATTGCAGGTTTTCAAACAGAGATGGCGACAAAGAGGCAAAACTTACGGACTGCAGCTTTAAGATTTTTTGATAATACATTTTAGGTGGATGAATTTCTGGTTAAGCATTATTTATGTAAATACTATTTGCTGGAGTTTGCTGCATATGCATATGGAATTCTAAAATATGCATGTTCATCTAATCTGTAAATCTAATTTAGGGTTAATAGGCCACTGCTGCTTTTATCACTTATGTCACAGTTCTTCAGGCATTCCCCCACCTCCACCTTTATTTCTAACATTTCAGCTCTATTTTAATCTCCTAGTAGGTTAAAGGAGGGGAAATTAGAGTTTGAGCCTCACCTCCACCTTTATTTCTAACATTTCAGCTCTATTTTAATCTCCTACTAGTAGGTTAAAGGAGGGGAAATTAGAGTTTGAGCCCCCTTATTGCAGAATGACAGCTGTTTACCTTTATCTTGCAAAGATTATATGGACATATGAACTCCTGAAAATGCTTTAGGGATATTTACGTTACAACCCTTCCTTGTATCATTGCATGGATGTCATGTAAATGATACTAGGATGACATGGCCATGACACAACAACATTGCACAAGCAAGACTACATTTTGTTTAATGGTAGATAGAGCATAAGTTGTATTTAACCTGCAATGTTCATTGAACAAGAAGAAAAGCCGTTTAGTAAAGACTGACCTGGAAAAAAATGACAAAAGCCAGGCGTGCAGCGAGCACAGACCAGTACTGCTTAGAAAGCTGGTAAGACTCGGGAGACCAGGGTGGATCTCGATAGTCTTTGTACCTGTGAAGATGATGAATTGTTGAGTAGAAGAAAGAATGATACCAGATAATGTAGGCGAGTAGAGTTCATGAGTATGAGGGTATCGAGTGTGTGTTGTGTGTACCTGCAAATACGGAGTTGTCTGTCAAAGTCTGTATCATGTGGGGCAGTTCCAGGTTTAAAGTTGCTCGTGTTGAAATAAGCCAGTGTATGGTTGGTATAACCATGCATGGTGCCTGTCTCACTGTACAAATACTGATACACCATCCGAGGAATGAACTCCGATGTAAAGGAGATCACAAATGCCTTGAGGGAAAGAGAGATAGCAGGAGGAAGAACCTTAAAATCTCTGCATGCAATGAGATAAATCATATTAAACACAGCCAGCAACTAAATCTGAAATTTGTTTCATCGTAAGTCACAATCTCTGTTTAACACTCACATTTGTAATGACAGCAAACTTGCTGATTCCACTCAAGATGTTGTACCATATGCCTGGAAAAGGGAAGATAAATATGTGACAGTGTGAACTAGATTAAATAACAGTTATGTTAAGTGCATAGTCATGAGCAATTCTGTACATATTTGCTGCAAAATTTCATACCAATCTCTTTAGCACTGACTGCATCAGGCCGGCGTATTTCAGTGACGAATTTTGCCGCATCTAGTCGGATTTCAATGACGTTATTAAGCAGAGCGAAAACTGGTGCCAGCGGGAAGGAGGCCACAAAGAGTGTGACAAATCCATACTGAATAACTGCAGACAAACAAACACACACATACACAAATGATCCATGTCCTTAATCAAACCCAGTTCTTCAAAGTCATCGTGGGCCTCTTTAAACACCGTTTCTAAACCTCTTCTATGGAAAAACTAATAATAGAATGTATAGAGCAGGTGTTGGCATCCATTTTAACATTTTTATATCTCTTATTAATCAATGTGCCACTATGGCTTCCTTTACAGCTGTGTGACTACGGGGAAGGATTACTAACGTATTTTGCCATACAGATGTGAGGGATTTCAAAATAAACAACTAAATAAAATAATACATGTAATATTCCTCTCCCTTTGTGACAGAAGGTTACCGACCACTGTCAGAGTCTCTGAAGTTGTAGTTGAAGTAGAAGTTGTGATAGACAGAAAAGCAAAGGAAACATATTAAGTGTCAGTCTTCAAGGCGTACAAAGCTTATTGACCCACAGAATTGGCACTGGTAACTGTTAACCAACATGACCAATCCAATCTACCAATACAGGGTTAACCCGATTAACATTTATTTACATCTATCATAGGTCATTGCCAATATGATACTGTTGTATTGTTTCCTTCAATCAAACAGTGTCTATGCTCTCTCTATCAAGATCATTCCTTGAGTATCCCGTTTTAGGTAGGTGTGGCTGACTCTTAACTTTTATAAAGAATATCTCTTTGGATTTGAGACTTTAGTCTTTGCAACTTTACAGATCTTTTTTATGCACCAAGAGCTTGTAACACTCCAAAGAGAAAGGAAAAATTGAAGTCGCATCATATGACCCCTTTAAGACACAGTCTTCACATGGTGGCTTTGTTTATGCAACTGGCCCCAAAGAATGCAAAATCTAAGGTTAATTCTGATTGGTCTGTAGCGCCCAGAGTATAGGTACTTCATGATGTTAAATGACTAGCAGTTATATTTTTATACAATAAATAATAATTATTTTGAAAGTTATTATATTATTACAGCTATCAAAGCCAACTATAAACAGTATTCACATTGTACTTTTATAATGTGATGGAGCAAATAAATTTTTTTTGAAGAAATCTACAAAAGGAGGAATTAAGTACACTGATGAATGACTCAAAATAAGACCAGGAACATGTATTAAGAAAATAAAAATTTTCTTGACAATAAAAAGCAATTTTAGAAAAAAACTTTAAGCCACAACACTGTCATTAAGTTATGTACAACCAAATGAGGCTTTCATGTTGCAGGTTGACTGCATTTAAAACAAGTAGAACAATGAAGGTGATGCAGTACTCACCCATCTCCATGTACTCTGGGCTCAATCCCTCATATGGCTCCAGGTTGTAGTCCAAATCCCAGCGCTGTGGTTCTCGTTTGGAATCTTTGTCCTCCTCATCTGCCGATCCATCTTTCTCCTCCTTATACGTGCGATACATCTTCTTCAGCTTTCTGTAATGTCAACAGATTTGGCTGTGTCATTTTAAACACTTCTTCCATCACTCACTGTGCACTGCGTTAGTAATGTTAAACGGTGTGGAGAATTAAAAATTTAATTTAACAAGAGAGTTAGGGGCTTCCTCTAATAGACTGGGGATACATTGCGGAATACAAGAAAATTAGCAGAGGGACCACAGGGAAGACTTTGCATGTGTGTATGTGCGTGTATACGTACGGAATGGCAATTTCAAACACATTATTCTGAATGAGCTGTTTTCCCAACATAATGATTCCCAGCTGAATACACACTTCAATAAGACAGCCACCTGGAGAACACTGGACCAAAAACACATGTACATGCAAATAGTTAGTGACAGTATGCTAAAACACTGATGACAAACATATTATCGTTTTAATAATTACCTCTTCCATGCGGAAATCCTTAAAGACATAAACATAGTCACCCGGATGACCGGCAAACCTAAATTAGCACACCAGAGTTATGAGGGGTATTTTAAAATACCGACAATGCTACTATTCTCTGGATTAAACAATGCTAACCCAGAAATTCTGCATTTTTGTGCTAGACACTAAAGCCGCACATACTAAACTACAACATAATGGTGTACTGTTCAGCAACACAACACTATATAGACATACAACAACACTACATGTAACACACAGACACCACAAAACAGGCTGTTATAGAATTATAATTTGCATCTGGAATTTAGACATGAATAAAAAAAATTATTAATAAAATATGATGATATATTTTTGAATTGAGTAAAAAAGGGGTAAAATAATTTTGAGAAAAATGCATTTTCAAGTGCACAACATGGGACTTGTATACAATAATTACATGAAAGATCATATTCAACAAGTAATATATAGTAAAAAAAATTAAATAGAAAATATAAAAAATATAGAAAATTACTGTAGAATATCATATTTTGACAGCACTTTACAATAAGTTCCCATTAGTTCATGTTTTAACTAAAAATGAGCAATACATTTGTTACTGTGCTTATTAAAATTTTAACATTAATAAAAATACTTGTTAGTTCAGGTCCATTAAATAATATTAACAAATACAACTTTTGATTTTTATAATATATTATTATGTGTATGTTGAAATATTAACTAAGATTATTAATCGATTTTTCTTTGTTAGTTTATGTTTACTAGTGTAGTTAACTAATGTTAACAAATGGAACCTTACTATAAAGTGTTACCAATATTTTTTGTTTCTCAGTGTTGCATGATTTTAGGTTAACAATTTGTTTTTAATATATATATATATATATATATAAATAAATGTTCCTATGAAACAAATGCTCAAAGTGATATATACAATAAAGACGAACATAGATAACATTCTCAACAATGCCGTACACAGGACAGTCACACAACACTACAGAATACAGTAGACACTAGTGTAGACACAACACTACATACAAACACAATACTACAGTAAGCGCACCACTACACTGCAACACACTGGACATGATAAACAACCACAAAGTACATTATAATAATCCAATTATCATTGCTCGCAACAGAGACAAAACATCACGTTAGTTTGTGTGGGTATGCTAATGGGATGCCATTTTACCTGCCCTTAAAGAAGGCCACATAGAAGACAGGTGCAAATGCATTCATGCTCTTCAGCAAAAAAGCTTTCAAGATCACATGCTCCTCAAATGTCGATTCAGTCTTTGGAATCTCTGCAAGTATGACATTAATATCATATTCATAATAATCATCATTGGTAATGCATGATCTTTTCTTCGTTAGAGTCACCCTTTTATCAAGAAAACATTTTTTGAATGCAACACATTTAATCTTTTGTCATGTAAACACACACACACGCACACACACACACACACCAAGCTCTGTAATCCAGGCCGCTATAGCGCCGTAGATCTCATCCAGCACCAGAACCACCAGCAAGTTGATGATGACAGCGGTGGTTGTCACGGTTACACGCACATTAGCCTTGGCCTCGTGATCAGGGTTCATTGACATAACGGCAAACACAATGATGCGGTAGAGAATCACTCCAGACACGGCAGAGAACGTGACCCCAACCTGAGAGAACAGATAAATAAGAATTTTAAGCATAAAAGCAATGTGACAAATGCTCTTATGGGGAAAGGTACCCACCATAAGGAGGATAGAGGATATGTTGATGCAGTATCCTGGCAGCCGGTCTGTCCATGACAAAGACTCGGAGGCAAGCTACAAGAACAACAGGATGTTACTTAATGCTCACCATATCAGCTGGTAATACACTAGCTACTTGACTACCATAATCACATTTTGCCTGAAACTAATAAGCAATAATGATTTTTGTTATGGCAATAAACAATATGATGGCCCATACTATACATCTATACCAGGGGTGCCCAATCCTGTTCCTGGAGATCTACCTACTGTACCTGCAGAGTTCAGCTCCAACCCTGATTAAACGCGTCTCAACCAGCTAATTAAGCTCTTCAGGAGCATTTGATAATTACAGACAGGTGTGTTTGATCAGGGTTGGAACTGAACTCTGCAGGTAGGTGGATCTTCAGGAACAGGATTGGTCTATATTGGTCTGTTTAGTGTTTTTTTTTAACCAGAATAATGTAATAAATAATTAAAGTTCATTAAAGAAGCACCACAGTATTTACATTTTTTTGTAAAATCAACCTATATTAATTGGTTACTTATGCCTAAAAAAATGAAATAAAAAAAAAATATGCTAATATTGACCATTACCAATCTGGCCTCCAATATAAGTTATTCAGTTAAAAACACTATTAGTGTTAAAAACACTATTAAATATTAGTTTACAAAATCTATAGCTGTTGTAGTGGTTTTGTGCATCAGAACAGGAAATAGTTTTGAACTTGGAACAAACTAATCATTGAAACTAAGTATGGGTGATTAGATTGAAGTACTGAAGTTAATGAACAACACGGATCCAACCCTCCCCCAGATGCGCACGCATGAAATCTGAATTAAAACACTACACTCTCAGGTACACGCATATACACAGTGAACATGTGTCTTTGATTAGAGGAAGGACACCACTATAACTTGTGTGTTTTAATCCAGCTCTGACTCTAATCCTGCATAATCTAGTGTGGAATACCCAGAGAGGTAATCTGCTTTGAGTGCCGTGTGTAGTAAGCGTGTACACCACAGTAGTGTTTGAGCACGTACGTGTGTTGTTTGTATGCACCGCAGACCTGACACTGTACAAGGGCACAATGGCAGTAACAAAAATCCGCAAAATCACATCAAGTGAAATTGCGACCAAACTGCTCATTTCAGACAGGAAAAACACAGTGCCAATGTTGTCCAACTGACTGTGTAGTTCATTATCTAATTAATTAAATTGTCAGAAAGAATGAGAAGAAAAAGATAAGAGAGTGCTAATGTGGGGTGTGATAAGAAGAAGGACGGATATGAGCCGGGTGGGCAGGAGGGGTCCGAGGGAGGTCAGTGCAGTGACCACTCGATTACTGACAGCTGAGAACTAACTGTATTATCCCTGAAGCCCCGCCTCTTCTGGTTAAGTTGATTAGCTCACTCTCTCATAGACAGACACAGTAAACTGTCAAATTATCTCCCCCCTCCTCACCGGTGACTGTCCTCCTTTAGCAGACAGTAGCTTCTCTCTTCCTTTGTCATCCGTTCCTGCGTCCGGCTAGAACACAGAGCAGAGATTAAAAGCACTGCGCACACACACTCATTCTCTTACATCTACTTGGAAAAATGTGCAAGGTATTCCAGGTATTTCAGCTCAGTGCATTTTTACGCAATAATTAAATTAAAGTGAAAATTAAGACTTCACCTTGAGATCCTAAATTGATAGTGGTAAGTGATTAATAGTGATTAAAAAGAATTTGCAGATTTCCTCTCAGACCTATTGGTTAATGTTGATAAAGGGCTAATTGTCTGAGACTTTAACATTCATATTGATAATACAAATGATGCATTAGGAAATTGCACTTACAGACTTAATAAACTCTTTTGGGGTCAAGCAAAATGTCACCAGACCCACTCATCATTTTAATCATACGCTAGATTTACTTATATTGCATTGAATTGATCTTACTGATATAGATATTGTACCTCAAAGTGATGATGATACTGGCAACTACCTTGTATCATGCATGCTGCGTATTACTGATATTAACTATATCGCTCCGCTGTATCGTCCGAATAGAACTATTGTTTCAACCACTAAAGATAGATTCACAAATAACCTGCCTGATTTGTCTCAACTGCTCTGTGTACCCATAAATGCACATGAACTAGATGAAATGACTAGCAATATGGGAACTATCTTCTCTAATACATTAGAAGCTGTTGCCCCCGTCAAATTAAAAAAGGTTAGAGAAAAACATACTGTGCCATGGTACAACAGCAATACTCATTCTCTCAAGAAAGAAACTCGTAATCTTGATACAATAACAAATGTAGAATCTACAGCATTTTGTAATTCAGCTTCATTCATCGCACCCTAAAAAAAATTGCAGTGCTTTACAACTACAGGACAGGAACAGCTAAATAAACTTATCACTGCATCTAAACCAACAACATGTTTATTAGATCCGGTACCAACTAAATTTCTGAAAGAGTTGTTACCTGTAGCAGAAGAACCGCTTCTCAATATTATTAACTCATCGTTACCTCTTGGTCACATCCCAAAACCTTTCAAGCTGGTGGTTATTAAGCCTCTTATTAAGAAACCACAACTAGATCCTAGTGAACTGGCTAATTACAGACCCATTTCAAATCTTCCATTTATGTCTAAAAATTTTTAGAAAAGTTGTCTGCTCAATTATTGTGCTCCTTCCTGCAAAAAATAATATCTATGAAGAATTTCAGTCAGGTTTCAGGCCCCATCATAGCACAGAAACTGCACTATTTAAAATTACAAAAGACTTGCTTCTTGGGTCAGACCAAGGCTGCATCTCATTGCTAGTTTTACTTGATCATAATGCTGCGTTCGACACTATAGATCATGACATACTCATAGATCGATTACAAAACTATACAGGTATTCAAGGGCAGGCTTTAAGATGGTTTAGATCCTACCCGTCCGATCGTTATCACTTTGTCTATTTAAATGGTGAGTCATCTCAATTATCGGCAGAAAAGTATGGAGTGCCGCAAGGATCTGTCTTAGGCCCTCTGCTATTTTCAATATACATGTTGCCCCTTGGTAATACTATTTCCTGTGTCCTATATAGATTAGTTACTATATAGATTAGTTACTAAATAGATTAGTTTCCATTGTTATGCGGATGATACTCAACAGAAGAACCGCTTCTCAATATTATTAACTCGTCGTTGTCTTTAGGTCACGTCCCAAAACCATTCAAGCTGGCGGTTATTAAGCCTCTTATTAAGAAACCACAACTAGATCCTAGTGAATTGGCAAATTACAGACCCATCTCAAATCTTCCTTTTATGTCTAAAATTTTAGAAAAAGTTGTGTCTGCTCAATTGCGCTCCTTCCTGCAAAAAAATGATCTCTATGAAGAATTTCAGTTAGGTTTCAGGCCCCACCATAGCACAGAAACTGCACTTGTTAAAATTACAAATGACTTGCTTCTTGCGTCAGACCAAGGCTGTATCTCATTGCTAGTTTTACTTGATCTTAGTGCTGCGTTCGTCACTATAGATCATGACATACTCATAGATCGATTACAAAACTATACAGGTATTCAAGGGCAGGCTTTAAGATGGTTTAGATCCTACCTGTCCGATCGCTACCATTTTGTTCATTTAAATGGGGAGTCATCTCGATTATCACCAGTAAAATATGGAGTGCCACAAGGATCTGTCCTAGGTCCTCTGCTATTTTCAATATACGTGTTGCCCCTTGGTAATATTATTAGAAAGTACGGGATTAGTTTCCATTGTTATGCGGATGATACTCAACTATATATTTCAACAAGACCAGATGAAACTTCTAAATTATCTAAGTAACAGAGTGTGTTAAATATGTAAAATATTGGATGACCAATAATTTTCTCCAATTAAATTCAGATAAGACAGAGATATTAATTATTGGACTAAAAAGAACAGTACACAGAATCCCTTAGATTACAATTTGCATCTAGACGGATGTACTGTTACTTCCTTTACAGTCAAAAATGTGGGTGTTATATTAGACAGCAACTTGTCTTTTGAAGATCATATTCCACATAACAGCATTCTTCCGTCTTAGAAACATTGCCAAGCTACGAAACATGTTACCTGTTTCTGATGCAGGAAAGCTAGTTCATGCATTCATGACCTCTAGACTGGACTATTGTAATGCACTGCTAGGTGGTTGTCCTGCATCTTCAATAAACAAGCTACAGGTAGTCCAAAATGCAGCGGCTAGAGTCCTTACCAGGTCAAGAAAATATGATCATATTACCCCAATTTTACAGTCTCTGCACTGGCTACCTATTAAGTTCCGTATCAGTTACAAAATATTACTACTTACTTGTAAGGCCCTAAATGGTTTAGCTCCTGCGTACCTAACTAGTCTTCTATCATGCTACAGTACAATACATCACCTCCCTAAGGTCGCGAAATTCTGGACTTTTGGTAATACCTTAGCAAAGTCCACTAAAAGATGTAGAACTTTTTCACATTTGGCTCCCAAACTCAGACACAGGGGTTCAGACACACGCTCTCTGTTTGAATCTAGATTAAAGACACATCTCTTTAGCTAAGCATTGACATAATGTATCTCATAACCTTGTACTTCAGTTTTATCTGATCAAATGCACATTATCATTCTTTGCCTGGTTTGAACACATTATAGTTTTTTGCTTGGTTTGAACAGCAGCTATGCTAATTTAAAAATGTCTCTATTTGCTTCTCTGTTTCTGCCATGGGATGGGCATCCCCAGGTAACTAGGAATTACACAAGCTTCAGTCTGAATCCAGCCCTTACAAAGATCTGAGATGACTGAACACCTGAGAAGAGATAACTACCAAATTTTGCTATAAGTTTGCTATGTTCATTTTGCTATATTAATAGTGTTCACCATTTGTTTGAATACAAGTCATTAACTAACTGCATGATTTTTACTGTACATTTCTGCCATATGGACATCACCTTAACATAGTCACCACTGATAAGCTACTCCTAAATATAATGTAGAAAGTTAGAAACTTACATTTTCTGTGAAGCTGCTTTCTTTGCAAGGATTTGTATAATCAAAAGCGCTATACAAATAAACGTGCATTGAATTGAAAAAGAACTTTACAGTAAAAACACATTTATTAAACAAAATAAATAATAAAAATGTGTATATTTTGGAATATCTGTCATACTTTCCTAAATAATCCTAATGAGAAAAGGCCCTACTAGAAAAACCAAAACTCCTATAGACTTTCCTACAGACTTCCTTTTAATTGTTTTGTTTTGTTTTAGATACTAGAGATAATTTCTTTCATAATTTCTTTGAAAAAAAAAATCCTAATAGGAGTTTAATAAGAAACTGGATAAACTAAAATTCCTAATGACATTCCAAGATTTTTTACTAGAGTTAATCATTAAAATTACAATAATTGTTATACATTACAAAAAATATACAAATTATTAAAATAAAATAAAATATGTGCACATTCCTTCAGAAATGATTGTGTTAAGTCTATATCCTTGTTCAGTAATTCTTTTTATTTATTTTTTTAAATCAAAGATGAGAGCTGATATTTGCAATTATATTAGGGAATTGTGATTTCCAAGCTCATAGAAATTATTAAAATTATAAGAAGACGTGAAGAAGTTATGGTCATAGTAAATATAAATTTTTCTAGTTATATTCAACTCTAAAGTTATTTTTTTTATAATTATAACTGTAGTACTGTTTAATAATTAAAAATATAATATTTTATAATTATAATTATTACTCTTTATGAGTACAATCTTTATAAAATTATTATTTTTATTTATTCAGTAATCACAAACAACTATGTTATGTTATGTGAAAATGTTATGGAAAATCATGGAAATTCATTGGTCAAATGCATGCGAGAACCTTAGTTTTGTACATAATCGTGCAGTTTACCTCTTCCTTCTTCTTCTTCTTTGCCTTCTTCTCTTGTTTCTTAAGGAGAAAGTCCTCATATGCTGGTCGTAGCTCATTCTGTGATATAAACACACACATATACATCAAGCTCAGTGATCAAGGACTCCAAAGATGTCAAAAAGCAGCAAATTCAACATCAGTTCCATAGACACGCATAAGCAAAATGGTCTTCATAGAAACAGGATTCACAAACACATGCACAAATAGAAATAATTATCTTGGTTCCACATTAAATCATTTTCTTGTCTTGAGGCAAAGACGCCAATATGGTACAAAACTGCAAGTTCATTATAAAGCTTTTCTGGCTAATATGTGAACACAAGAGTGGTATATAGTTGTACGTTCAACACACAATGCTTAAGCTGATATATTTATGACACAGAATGTGTTTCAAGCAGACAGGTAGCATTTTCAACTTCACAAATAAGGTCGTGATTATCTGGCAAGAACACTGTGGTCAGGATTATGGCATCGAGGTTAATGGTATAAAATCGGGGTAAAGGATTCGTTGACACACAGGTTACTACAAAGTTAATCCACTGTAAATCTCCCCTCTTCCTACGAATTCAGGGTTGATTCATCAAACAGCGTCACCATGCACCATACACACAATTGACCTTCCTGCTGAGCAGAAAAATGCAAACGGGAGATGGAGCACTGATGAGGGTGGGGGAAGTGTGAGGGACGCGGAGAGAAATATGGTGTGCATTTGAGCGTGTCGGGAACAATATAGAAACAGAGAAAGAGAAGGAGAGCAAGAGATAGGTTTACCTCAGCCCTTTCCTATCAGTGAGCATGAAAGCAAAGAAAACATGGCGTTAGACACATATTTACACTATTTAATATGCAGAGTAATTGAAGTTCATTATCGTTCACATTAGCATGTCGCTCATGATCTCCATGGCGTCCTGTTGAAAGCGCAGTCCTTCATCCACTCAGCTCAATGCTTTAAGCAGAAACAATCTCATTACTCACACATGTCCTTTCACACACACACATCCCCGCCACCCTCTCCCACCACTGACACAATACACACACACACACACACACACTTCAGACTGAATCAGCTCCCAGGTGAATGGTTCAAACCCTCAAGAACAATGAAAGCTTGAATTTTCATAAACCTAATGAAGAGCAGGCCATCAGCAGTCAGCGCGAGGGTCTGTTAGAGTCGCACTAGATAGAATTGGCTATTATGTATGATTATGTTTAGCAATGCTTTATGAACTGTGTTGCTACGAGTTTCCGCTGATGTTCATAGATGAGATTCTGGTGTGGTTTTTAAGGGGGCAGCTATATTATAGAATGTGCATACTAATGATTACACCACTGCTAGGACGTGATGCTAAACATGACATGAACATCGAGGATAATGTCATCTATATGCTTATCGTACTTTTATTCAGCAAGGATGCATTAAATGATTCAAAAGTGACAGTAAAGGCATCTAAAATGTTAAAAAAGAGTTATGTTAATTACAAATAAATGCTGTTCTTTTCAACTTTATTCATCAAAGAATCCTGAAAAATGTATGCATGCACCAAATCAGCATATTAGAATGATTTCTGAAGGATCATGTGACACTGAAGACTGGAGCAATGATGCTGAAAATTCCACTTTTTCATCACAGGAATAAATTACATTTTAAAATATAAAGTGACGTGACGTGGCCAAGTATGGTTACCCATACTCGGAATTAGTGCTCTGCATTTAACTCATCCTAAGTGTACACACACAGCAGTGAACACACACACCGTGAACACACATTGTGTAAATGTAATAATCACACAAATTGTAATAATATTTCACAACAAACAAATGCTGCCCAGGTCAGGATAAGAGACTTCTTGTTCTTTCAAAAACATTACAAATTATTGAGACATTGTGCACAAACAAGTTTTTGTCCAATCAGCTATTCTCTACAATGAGATTGTCCCTTCCTTTACTACAAACTGCAACAAATCTTTGCTCGAGGCTGACTAGACTTAAAAGCCTACTGGCTATTTTTTTTAATTTTTTTTGAAAGGACACATCCTTTGATGTGCCTGTCCAAACTTCTGTTTTCAATCAGAATTCCTATCAGTGAGCAGCATTTTTAACAGACTTAATGATGCAGTCACAGATATGCATATGTCAGCTATTTTACAGCTTCAAAAAATAGATTTTAGAGCTGCTGCCATTTAATAATGAATGTTAGAGATGGTCTGTGACTTTGATTAAATGCTTTGGACTTTTCTCACCTCATCGTCTTCCATTCCTGTCAGATCCCAGCTGTGCTGTAAACATCGCTGCCTCCTCTTCCAGTGCTCTAGAAACACTGCCGCTAAACACACACACACACACACACACACACAATTATCACAAAATTATCTATTATACCACCTTATTTCTTCTCAATATAAATGTACAGTAAACCCATAGTTTATCATCAAATGCACATATTCATACAGCTCATACCCCAGAGGGACATAAAGATGGCGAAGCCCACGGTGGCGTGGTTATCAAACAGATAGCTGGCACGCGCCGTACTGCAGATACTGCTCAGCTGCCAGTAATCACACACACGATCACATAGAGGACACATGGTGAAATTAAGATGCTCATCACACATCTCTTGACTGAAATTTTTTTTTTCCCTCGTGCCTCACAAATTTTTGAAAAAATATCAAAACAAAACCTCACGAAACAACCCCGGAAAAAGGCTTCTTAAAGCAAATAAATCAATGTAATTAAAATATAAATAATCCAAAGTACATATCAGAGTTACGTTTTATTTAAAACATTTAGCTTATATTAAGAAAAAAAGACTTTACCTGGGCACATTGGTGTCTACGGTGAGGCAGCCGTACAGAAATACTGCGACTCCTAAAGCCGAGGCTGGAATCAGCAGCTGTGTGTACACTCCCAACCAGGCAAAATACAGGCCAATCTTCTCTCCAAAGTACTTCCTGTTAAATACAGTTAAACGGGTACAGAAATATTATGAATTTGACAAGGTAAACAACACTGAACACCAGCACATGCAAAAACGCTGATTTCAAAAGGTGACTGCACAGAATGTGAACCTGGCTGCAATTGAAATTGAATGCCATTCACAAAGCTTCACATATCCTCCACCTCTTGTATATTTATTTATTAAAATATTTTGGCTATTTTGATTATGCTTTCAGCAACCAATAAAAGTGGAAGCTACATTTTGCCATATCTAGGTCTGGAGATTTTCCCCATAATCAGCTCAGAAAATATCAGTTTGCAGACTCCATGTGAGCCAACTGATAAGTAATACGTTTACTATAATCTTACTATTGTACTTTCAAAGACATACTGTCTGCTGTGCTGTATACAGCATGCATGCCATACAGTGGGCACGTATTTAATATTTGTGATATCCAGATGGCATATTACATTTACCAGATGCAATGCGGCTTCATTGAAGCTTAAAAAAAGCTGGATTTTTGCAAGTGATAGGTCATTTTATAATGTTTTATTATCCTGATAAATGTAAACATCTATGTTTGTTTGATAAGCATTTTGGGATCGGCAGAATTAGATTCTCAGAAAGGAGAACCAGTCAGTAACCATCTGTGTACTGAACAACATCTTTCACAGAACCAGAAGGTGGTGATGTACATCATGTCTGATACCTTATAAGGTCCATTGGCTGATATTTGTAGCAAGCTCCATAATTGGCCCATTCCTTATGCAACATCTGCAATACGCAAAACACATTCATTACCGGTTCAGATTTTCAAAACTAACATATTCTTTGTATCTTCTTAGAGACGACACACACAAGTATATCTTACAGTAATAAGCAGCTTATTGTCATTTTATCAATCAAAAGCCTTTCCTAAATGTCACCGTGTGACTTGCTGCCGTTCAGGACTCACCTGTCTGTCGTTGCGATGCTCTTTATCTTCTGAGCTGTCAAAGTCTCCCTGCAGCAATGACAACACACAAAGCTCTACCCAAACCACATCACACATTTACACTGAACTAACAGACGAATTACAAATCAGCTGTATTAAACTGGGCAAAATGCATTACTTACATCATGCAGAGGGAAGGCAGAATCATAAACCCCTTTAGCTAGCAGTGATGAAATACCTGAGACAGAAAAGAGAGAAAATTTGATTATCTGTAGTTAAAATATTTCATGAAACATTGTCAGTTAAACAATCCAATTTAAAAGAGTATGGTATATTTGTGGAGTTGGCATCTCCAGGAACATACCCATAGTTTGACAGGTCTGTGTGCAGGCTGTACGCCTCAGAATTTCATAAACCTATGAAAGAGCATGGACGCAACAGAATAATACATTAAAAAATTAATAAACTCAAACATAAATTAATAGAATAGTTCATCCAAAAATGAAAATTATATATTTTCTTATCTGATAACTATTTCAATATAATGAACATGGACTGTGGTTGTCAAGCTGAAAATGACTAAAAACCACAATAAAGTATTTTAAACATGGCCCATATGGAATATGCATTTAGTCGTAAGATATATACATTTTGTGTGAGAGACAGACTGAAGTTGAAGATGTTATTCGCTGAACATTCAGCTCAGTTCTTCTGGGCATGTTCATGTGAGTTCATGAGCTATGTAGTGATGTCTAATTCATAAATTGTTCTTTTTGAGTCAATTCTTTACAGTGAATTGGCTGACAAAACCAATTTGAATAATTCATTCTTGATTCATTCAGCTCACTGACTCAATGATCCGGTCACAGAGGTTAAAAGCCTAATGGAAGTGAATACAGACATGTATTTTGTCTGATAATGAATGGCACACAAATGGTATGGTTTATTGATACTTTTATGGTGTAAGCTCCAGTCCTCTATCCTCAATCTTTCTAACTGTATGAGGAAAAATTACCATTGCATCATTCAGAATTACTCCCTTTGTGTTCCACAGAAAAACGAACCTTTAGAACAATATAATTTGACATAATTTTCATTTCTGGCTGAACTGTTGCTTTAAAATCAGTTCTAATGTGTCCAGATGTGTATAATCATTCTGTTTCGTTTATACCGATACTTACAGTTCGACCTCGTATTGCATTGCTGAACAAGCTGTTTTTCGACTTTATATCAAATCTGCAAAATTAAAGAAAACTAATTAGGCCAGTGTGTGGGCTTGCTATTTGTAAATGCTCTTTTATGACATTCTGGCTGTCAGCGAATGTTGGCACTCACAGGTGTAGCTTGTCTCTGCTGAACGGTTGGGATAGCACCCGTGTGCGTGGGTCTTGGGGCTGGAACGGCTGATTGATCTTTGTCCAAAACGTGCTTATTACGCCCATGAGCCCCGTCTTCTCTTTCAGTTGATATGTCTGGAAAAACAACCATAACGGAACTGAAATTAAACAGAGATTAATCCATTTATAGCCAGAGCTAAAGAGAGATGAGACACACTAAAAGTTGAGACCAGGGTCAGACGATTTAACACCACAAATGTGGAATGGTAATATCTTGTTTTGGGGGCAAACAAAGCACATGTGGGATGTGGGTCTATATGTCTCAACAGCTAATCCACCATTATCAGATTATATCATTCAATACAACTCACCACCTCAAAGGATAAATCATTCTTTCAGGATGTTGCTCTAAGCCACATCTATAAATGTATGGGAAAACATGACACTAACATTCATCTTAGTATGCAGTCTATATGACAAAACTTTTTACAAGAAATCGGCTTGCTGACTGTGTAATCAGATCTTTTTTTTTCTCTGCAGTGTTCAGACTTTGAGAATTGACTTTTGGCATTCCAACTGCTCGTAGACCGCGCCAAACCAGAGCACTTACAAAGATCATCATGGAGCCAAAGCTCTTAACACCAAAAACATGACACTGATGGGCTGTGTCAGTGTCCACATTTGTCCATACTTAATATATATATATATGTGTATATACACGTATAGAGTTTTGGTCATTCAAATTAGCTTTCATGGTTATCGAATGGTGTTAAAAACCTTCCCATTCACTAATACAATGTGAAATATCCTAGCATTTTACCTACACTGCAAATGACCATTCTAGCCGTTAGCTAGAAGCGAGACTTCAGCATCAGTAAAATGGGTTAAACTTAATATTCTACTTTATTTTATTTTCAAGATATTGGTCTAAAAATGAACGGTATATTTTAGAATAGCAGGTTTTTTTTTTACATTTCTCAAAAGATGATTTAAAAAGTCTGTGAGGCATCATGAGCTGGCTTTGACAAAATGTCAGAAGTTAAATACAGAAATTTGTAGGAATCAATTCAATCAATCAATTCAATTTATATAAATAGAAGGGTGAAAAAAAGATAAGATATAAGATAAGTTTTTTTTAAAGAAGTCTCTTATGCTCACATAGGCTACATTTATTTAATCAAAGATACAGTTATATTGTAAAATATTACTACAAATTTAAATAAATATTAACTATATATATTAATATATTTTAAAATGTAATTTTCAGCATCATTAGTTCAGTCTTCAGTGTCACATGATCCTTCAGAAATCATTCTAATATGCTGATTTGCTGCTCAAGAAACATTTCTTATTATCAATACTGAAAACAGTTGTGCTGCTTAAAGGGGTCCTATTATGCTCTTTTACAAAGTCTTGATTTTGTTTTGGGGGTGTACTAGAACAGGCTCTCATACTAGGTTGTTCGAAAAATACATTATTTTTCACATATTTTACATTATTACAACACCTCTCTCCCCAGTCTTGCATGAACGGCTCGAATAGTTCTTGTATCAAATGAAGGCCCGCCTTCTGAAATACAAAATGTGCTGTGATTGGTTAGCTGGGCCAGTGTGTGTTGTGATTGGCAGCACTCGGCACCTGGTCGGGAAATGTCATGCCCCTTACCATAGCCGCCTGCGAGCTTCAGTGTAAAACCAAATACACAAAATAATGTTCTTTTTAGCAGCATCATATGACCCCTTTAAACCCGGATGATTGTAACCACTCTAAGTTCGTCTGCTTTGGGAAAGCTAGCGTGTCTCTGACATAGTGATAACACTCATTACCAGGTCTCGTCCCATTCGTCGATCTTTGTGATATCACAAATCCCGGAAAATGTGCGTTGTAGTCCAAACGAGTCGTTCGTTGTAGTTTTTGAAAAGTGATTTCTGTTAAATAAAATATCTCCTTTTGAAGTGGACTTTGAGCTTTGTAACTTTGCAGATCTTTTTTATGCTCAAACAGCAACATTACAGACTAACTAAAGTTGAAAAAGTGAAAAAGCATAATAGGACCCCTTTAATATTTTTGTGCAAACTGTGATACTTTTTGATGAATAGAAAGTTCAAAAGAACAGAATTTATTTGAAATAGAAGCATCTGAATGTCTTTACCATCACTTTTGGTCAATTTAATGCATCCTTGCTGAATACAAGTTAATATCTTAAAAAAAAACGGTAATGAATGGGGAAAATAAAGAATAGAATAGATGTGCGATGCAAAAATCGGCAAAAATCGGAACCGTCCTACCGGGAGCTAACTGTCACACTGCTGCTGATACTGTGACGGAGCGAGGCACGAAGGAGCGAGGAGACGTAGGGAAATTCTTGAAACAGACTTTATTAATCCAAACCAAAGCAAAGCACACGTAGCAGAGGGAAAAGACAAACAATACTGGATGCTAGACATGGAAAGACACAGGGCTTAAGTAATGGAACTAATAGAGATAACAAAGGGAACACAGGTGGAATCAACTGAACATAATGAGGACAGGAACAGGATGACCAAAAATTGTCATAGAGGAACACGGTGGAAAACCAGGACATGGAGCAAGTGGGGAACAAAATACAAGAAACACAGGCCTGACATTACTCCCCCCTCCCGGAAGGCGCGTCCACGCGCCACACAACATCCAATGGAGAGCGGTACCCATTCCGGGACCCATGGCGGATCAGGCAGTTCAGGACGCCATGGCGGATCAGGCAGTTCAGGGAGTCATGGCGGAGTAGGGAGCTCAGGGGTCCATGGTGGAGCAGGCAGATTAGGGAGCCATGGCGGAGCAGGCAGTTCAGGGGGCCTGGCCTCGGCACTCGGCCCGGCCTCTACTGCCAGAT
>NW_015627890.1:3030730-3031363 GCF_001515625.1 Sinocyclocheilus rhinocerous | reverse complement strand
CTTGGGGACTGGAGCCCTCTCTGGGCTAAACTCGGGAACTGGAACCCTCTCTGGGATAAACTCGGGGACAGGAGCCCTCTCTGTGGTTCTGGATCGGGGCCAGACACTCTCCAGACACCGGAGGATCCCGTCCCTCCAGCTTAGTCCTGTGGTGTCTGGGAGGTCAATGGGGCGGTAGTAATTTGCCCAGATCCAGAACAGCGAGTTGATGGTGGCGCAGAATTCGCAGAATTCCCATTTGTACTCAATGAAAGGGAAATCCCTACGGGCTAGGGCGGAGAACCGAGCATCGATCTTCATAATCGCTGGTGGGGGACGGGGGACGGAAAACAAAAACACTTTTCAAATAGGAAAAAAACACAGGGAGAAGAGGCGCCGCTTACTATTTGTCGGTCCGGTATTCTGTCACGCTGCTGCTGCTACTGTGACGGAGCAAGGAGCGAGGAGACGTAGGGAAATTCTTGAAACCGTCTTTATTAATCCAACCAAAGCAAAGCACACGTAGCAGAGGGAAAAGACAAACAATACCGGACGCTAGACATTGAACAACACTTTGCACATGAAAATGTTTATCTCCTTTGTTTTCTTCTTTTTCTTGTTGAATTTAACTCTCTTGTTTCATCCCTCCGGCTT
>NW_015627890.1:3018734-3029171 GCF_001515625.1 Sinocyclocheilus rhinocerous | reverse complement strand
GGACGGGGGAGACGGGGGACGGAAAACAAAAACACTTTTCAAATAGGAAAAAAACACAGGGAGAAGAGGCTATTTGTCGTTGTTGTTAAATAATAAAATAATATGTTAAAAAATGTGCTCTTATCATTCTGTGGTCAAAATCCTGTGAACTTCACCCCGATCTGGCGCTTTATATGCACATGAGCGCTCATCTGTTTTCAATGCAGCTAACCTCACATCGCTTCATGTCTTCTTCCCATGCATTAAACTATGACAGGTCCTTTACTGCAAAAAGACGGTCATTGCGACAATGTAAAGCAGGGTTCCTCAATAGGCTGCCCGCAGGCCACATCCGGCCCGTCAGAGAAAAATGTTTGGCCCGCGCTAATGTCAAATAATGTGGCATGAAAATTCAAACGCAGCATCAGAAAGCGACATTAACTTACATCGTGTCTACACCTGACGCGAGCTGCGCGACGCAACAAAATACAATAGAATCAGCGCGATAATCAGTGATGCTGTCAACACTGTGAAATATCTATTGTTGCTTTCACTATGGCTATAAAGATCACGCAAAATAATATTCAAACTCCCATTAGACACTTTTAACATTGAATAAAGCATATAATTATTACCTGAGATTATCACGGTCATATTTTGTATGTTATTCCTGCCGCGATGTCACAGAAAATAAAAACCGTTTCAGGTGCAAACACGCACACACTCACACAGAGTTTAAGAAGCAGCTGTTACTAAAATGGTCTTATTCAGCGTGGATGAATGACACACACACACAAACACATCAAACACAAACACCTCTGGCAATGAGGATCAACCATAATCTGCCTTTAGGCTGGAGACAGCAGCACTCAAATTTAATCCACACTAACATAACACAACTGATCTACCACCAACAATCAAACGTACACCCACGTCACAGCTTTCACTCAGGATTTCACTCCCATCAGTCAATCTTTATGCTAAAATGAACCCTGGGGCCAATTTCAGATCCATACAGACTTCGGACATAGGAACAAAGTCTTTGCATCTCAGAATTAATTTACTATTATAGCTAGTTATGCAATATCAAAAACAACGACAACAATGTTTTTCACTTACAAAATCATTTGCAAGTATATAACATGGTAGAATTTGTTTTAAATTAAATTTATGCTGATTAATTAAAAACGCTGTTCAGGAAGATGATTTTTATTGCATTATTCATTATTATTATCATGGAAACAGAAACTAAAAATCATAAAAAGGTCCTAAAAATGGGCTTTATATTTTTTATGCAAAATATAATTTCTTTTAGGTTGAAATAAAAATTCACACATAAGCATGTAGTGTATTTTAAGGTGTACTCAAACCTGCATAATAATAGCTTTGACTCTATTTGGATTCATGAGGGTATTGCCTGAGTATAAGCTTTTTTGTTGAAAAAAGCTGCATGAGTCAACCAATCTACTCCTATTCAGAAATACTAAGCTCTCCCTGCTTCTACTTGGGAAAAACCATGATGCAGGGGGAACCGATCATCTCTTGTGATAAACACAGTTGCATCTGTCGCAAATATATTGCTGGGCGGCAACTACTGCAGCATTGCAGGAAAGCAAAGAAATGCTTTTTGGCATCTGTTAACTAGTATTAAAATATGCTGCATTGCTTGAAAATGAAAACTCCCCCTTCAAAAAAGATAGACTTTTCTTAGTGTGGGAGAGTTTGGGCTTTTTCTAAACTGGGTCTCCAATTCTTAAATTCCAAGGTCACCTTGGGAATCTCTTGATTGTGTTCATTCTGTTAGTATTATACTCAAAACTGAGCTCATCCCTGATTATTCATGGCTCGACACATGAGATGATGATACATTAATTTGTTTGCCAGGAAAATTATATAGAGACATGCATGGGCAGACAAGAACCACACACAGGCTATGTTCAGAATAGCATACTACTATGCTACTCACACTAATTTAGCAATATGCATATTTTTGGCCTATTTTAAACAACTTTTCGTTATCGGATCAGACTAATGGAATTAAGACATTTTACGCACAATGGATTTTAAATAAATGCAAAACAACCCCTTTTAATTTCCAAAGATGATAATTGGACACCACTTGTGAAATTAGATAAATTATGTTTCAAAAGTTTTGGGTCAGTAATTTTTTTTAAAGAAATGAATACTTTTAATTATGTAAAGATATTTATTTATATTTCAAATAATTGTTGTTCTTTTGAACTGTCTATACATCAAAGAATCCTGAAAAAAATGTATCCCCCCCCCCAAAAAAAAACACTTTCTTGAGCAGCAAATCATCATTAGACTGAAGACTGGAGTAATGATGCTGAAAATACAGCTTTGCATCACAGGAATAAATTACATTTTAACATATAATCATTTTACTGTATTTTTTTATCAAATAAATGCTGCCTTGATTTTAAAAGATTAAAGAATTTTAAAAATCTTACCAACTTTTGAACAGTAGTGTATGCATATAAGGAGATCATATGACAACAATTTAGCATCCTACTGTTTGAAATGTTGCATAGTGCATTGTCTCTTACATATTATTTATTATTTAAGAACTAAAAATAGTAGGCAGTATTTAGTGTGTACTGCATAGTGTGCAGTGGGCTAGTGTTCTAGCATTCTGAACATAACCATGCACACACAAATACAAACCTCTTTGTCATGTTCAATCTCCAAGCCTTCCTCCTGAAGTCTTCTTTCAAATTCCTCCCTGATTTTATCTTGTAGTTCGTTGGCGGGCTCCATCCCAAGCCCCGCCTCCAGCACCGCCTCCGAAATATTGCCCTTTGTACTCCTGCGTGATGGGGTGGGGGTTTGAGACGGCACGTTACCGTTAGAGACAACAGAGTGGCGGTGTTGGGACTGACGTCTCTTGCAGTGATAAACAAGAACGTAGTCCACTCTTCTGCGGCCGTCTGCAAAACACAGCCCTCCTCCTGGACCAGGGCCTGGCTCCTCCTGAAAACACACACAAGCTTTCTTCAGCTCAGTAACATCTAGACACATCTGCATAGCTGTACAGTGAAAACTGTAATTACAGATCCTGGAGCTCTCTCAAAGCTGCATAGCATGTAGTTGGCAGTTTCAGCAAGAAATTGAGGATCTGGGTCATCCACTGATTGGCTGGTGGTTCAAAGCAGTTGGATGTTTCCTGTCATACTCATGTTTGATTAGAATTCTGCTTTTGAGCAAGGTGCATAACTAGGAGGGTCTCTGTGGTTTGCAAACTAGTGGATAAGACCGTCATCTGAAATTGCCATTGTGGTTTTTATAATGTTCTCTTCACACTACAAAAAGATCCCCAAAAATATTATGTTCAGAATATGTAAGATAAATATATTTATATATATTTTACCCCAAAAAAGAAAAGAAAAAAATGAGAACTTATATTTTACAAAAATATATTTTGTGATTTTTTTTTTTTTGCATTATGAGATTACTGACATGCACCCCAATTCCCATAAGCAGAAAGCAAATAAATAATAAATAAATAAATAAATAATTATAGTTACTGAAAAGCAAACAGAAATGACAGTTTACTGCATATGTGCATACATATTTATTTTATAAGAGAAAGATTTTTTTCAATTATATTTTTTATAATAAAAATACAAATGTATATAACTAAAAGTCTTTAAAAAATTATAATTTTTTTCTTACCTTTGAGTTTTGAAAAAACTTCACAGTTTTAAGGTGGTAATATTTACTAGTGTCTGTGGGAGCTTTACTATACGATAAAGAACTTTACAGTAATCAAGTAGATTGGAATATGAATGTTGTTAAAAGAAAATGCCCTGGATCTCTACAGGCTAGGAAATGAGAAAGTCTGGTGTGAATATTAAACTGATGTCATTTAGTAGATGCTTTCCAATGTGATACATTGAAAACACATTGCAAGTTCCACTGAAGCATGTTGGGATCTGGTAAAATGCTTCCTTCACTTGTGAATGGAATCTGAAACAGTAACTGTCCAGGAGTGATATAGATTTTTCAATGGTCAATGGCAATATCTAGAGATCTTTTGCTGTTGGCTTCAACCCACAATCTATGTGCAACCAGCTTACAACTGCAAAATAATTGCATTTTCTTATGTCACCTTACTTGACCCCTGGGGGTCCGTGAAGGTACTGCAGGGGGTCCATTGAGAAGATGTACATAACATATGCAATGTGAATATTTTAGTATGATCTAACCAGAACCATTATTTAATGTAATAATGTTAGTTAATAATTTAATGTAACATGCTATAAAAATAATACCTCTTTGATAATAAAAAACATTTCATCTTAAATCCTGCATTAGACAACGCACCGTGTCCTCAGCAATGTCATTGGCATCGTGCCCACTGCTGGCAGTGCCTTGCTGGCCCAGTTCAGAGATATCGCGGGCAAGACAGCGGAGTTTCTCGCTCTGCATTGAAGAGGACTCACTCTTCACAGTGGAAACACGCATGCGCTCGGGAGCCCCGTTCCAATTTTCTGTTAGAGAGAGACATTCACAAGTTAATTTTGATGTCTAATAATATATTGCTGAAAGTCTTCTTTTATGGCATTTTTCTCTTATGTCAGTTTCTTTGTGTGTGCTTCGGCAATATGCATGCAAAACAATCATGCCAATAAATTGCTGAAATTGTGCTGAAATTGAGAGAGAGAGAGAGAGAGAGAGAGAGAGAGCGTCCATTTAAAAGTAGAGTAAACTAAAAGCTTTCAGCACTAAGGACAGCGACATAATTGAAGGCTGTGCGTCAATGCTCAAAACCTGTAAAACTGACTCTGATCACAGAAACAGCGACACGTACACCTCTAGTCTTTTGAAATATTCTCACACCTGACTAAAGCGTCACTTAAATATGCCTCATGACTTCAGGTAAACAAACAGGGATTCATGACTCTTGGAGAAAGCTAAGCGCATTTACACCAATTGACCAAACCATGCATCACACCATAGTCTATTTGTGTATTTATTTCCCCGTGTTTTCATATCAAATCACAGTTTCCATTCTGTCGTCAATGTAAAAAAAAAAGAAAAAAGATCATAAAGTGTTTGATTGTTATGATAAAACAACACATGGCGTCAGATGGCGCTTGAAATAGCTCCAGCTTATTGCCCCAGCTAATTATACAAACCCCCTCCGACACACTGAGCCCTCTTATTGTTTTCCAAAGCAAAAGGATGAATTCTAACACAATTGGTTACAACGTTTACAAGTGTTAAAGTGTGACAGCCCGTCTGAAGGGGCAAATAATGGCGCGTGCCTCACTGCAATTAACATGAACGACCAGTTTGGTGCCACTCAAATGTTCAGTTTTCACCACATCAGATTAATTGACTATAAATGCATGAGTACATGAAATAACATGCATGCATTTGCAACAGTTGAATATAAAACGATGATCAAACAAGCCAATTTATTGAAGTGCCAATTGCACAAACAAACACCAAATGCATTTTCCCTCTGGCTCAGTGAAACCAATGCACGCGCGCACAAACAATATCATCAACAAACAACATGAATCGGAATGTCAGGGCTGGTACTCACCCGTGGCAGAGGGTGACCTGTTCAGTGCCATGTTCATGTTCCCGGTGAGATGGTGGACAATCCGCTCGCGGCCCCGCGCAGCTTAACGCGCTGGTGCTGCTGCCGTTAATTCCGTGGAGCGCTCGAGACGCTCAAACTTCCAGTGAGAGTCGGACGCAGCGCGCCAGCCGACACAACCCCCCTCCCCCTCCCCCTCACACACACACACACACACACACAAGGTATCTCTCACAAACAGACGCTAAATGTGTAAGTCTAATTATTACGAACTAAATATTTTAAAACATTGCTGATAAAAATAACATGTAATATGTTTTATGATGATCAAGCATATAATAAATAAAGCAATAGTTTAGAAATCATAGTCTCAATCACTTTCAAAAGATTCGTTTAGATCTGTTCACTGATTCATTCATTGACTCCTTTTGCAGGTTATCAGTAGGAGGCGACAAGTGTCTTAAGAGGTAGTGAATCATTCACACAACCGATTCATTAAAAATAGTCAAGTCAAGTCACCTTTATTTATGTAGCGCTTTATACAATACAGATTGTGTCAAAGCAGCTTTAGTGTTAAACAAGAAAATATGTCGATAATGCAAGAGGACAATAGTAAACACTCTGTCTGTGCAATCAAGTCGACAATATTGCCAGAAATTAAGCGTCCTCAACTAAGCAAGCCAAAGGCGACAGTGACAAGGAACCAAAACTACCATCGGTGACAGAAATGGAGAAAAAACCCTTGGGAGAAGCCAGGCTCAGTCGGGGGGCCAGTTCTCCTCTGGCCAGACGAAACCAGCATTGCATGGTTTAATTCCAGGCTGCAACACAAGTCAGAATTGTGCAGAGGACTCGACTGGTTCCCGTAGCCTTGTGCCAATGGCCGTCTAGGTGACAAGGTCTTTGCAGGGGATCTGTCTCAGGGGCACATCTAGTTGGCATGGTCTCTGCTGAAGTGTGTTATGAGAAGTGTTCCCGGTGACCTAATTAATGCAGCCTATCAATTCAGTCGGGGGGCCAGTTCTCCTCTGGCCAGACGAAACCAGCATTGCATGGTTTAATTCCAGGCTGCAACACAAGTCAGAATTGTGCAGAGGACTCGACTGGTTCCCGTAGCCTTGTGCCAATGGCCGTCTAGGTGACAAGGTCTTTGCAGGGGATCTGTCTCTGGGGCACATCTAGTTGGCATGGTCTCCGCTGAAGTGTGACTGGAAGTGTTCCAGGTTAAAGAGATGGGTCTTTAATCTAGATTTAAACTGAAAGAATGTGTCTGCCTCCTGAATAATGTTAGGTAGGTTGTTCCAGAGTTTGGGCACTAAATAGGAAAATAATTTGCCACCCGCAGTTGATTTTAATATTCTAGGTATTATCAAATGGCCAGAGTTTTGAGATCGCAGCGGAAAAATGGCTGTCCACTGCTTCGGCTGTGTGTTCACGGTGTGTGTGTGTTCACTGCTGTGTGTGTGCACTTTGGATGGGATAAATGCAGAGCACTAATTCCGAGTATGGGTCACCATACTTGGCCACATGTCACGTCACTTTCACTTTTTCACTTTCACTAATTAGCAAGATTTTAAAATGTATACAATGTTTAACAGCGAGCCAGTGCAGTGTTGACAGAACCAGGCTAATATGGTCATACTTCCTGATTCTAGTAAGAACTCTAGCTGCTGCATTTTGGACCAGATGGAGTTTGTTTATTAAGCGCGCAGAGCAAACACCTAATAAAGCATTACAATAATCTAACCTTGAAATTACTAGTCATCCAGTTTTTTATATCAACTATGCATTCTGATAATTTTGCAAATTGGTATGCTTCGTCAGGCTGCAAAGAAATATAGAGCTGAGTATCGTCAGCATAACAGTGAAAGCTAACAACATGTTTCCTGATGATATCTCCCAAGGGTAACATGTAAAGCGTGAAAAGCAACGGCCCTAGTACTGAGACTTGTGGTACTCCATACTGCACTTGTGATGGTAGAATCTTGAATCAAGATGGTAAATCTTGATGATAAAGTAAATAAGAAAAACATCTTGGTACTACACTTGCACTTGAAAAAAGCCACTTGGCTCACAGTTCTCTGCATTTTCTCAGACTTTTTAAAAAATCTGACAGCTCCTCTCATATGGCTTTATGATATAGTGGGTTCATAATTCTAGCAAGCACATCATCCGGGTATTATTCGCCTACTAGTGTATTATTCAAATACCGCATAGTGGGACGTTACTTATTTTATGTACTGCTTTTTGCATGATATATACTATGGTATATGTGGGAAGTGACTCGTAGCATAAAGTCGTCTTCATGCACCATATTTGAATTTGCATATGCAATAAAGATTTAAATGCTGTAAAGGAAGACATGGAATATAGCTATATCCAGGAATATAGCGAGTCCTATGGACTACTTTAGTGGCACGTATGGTGCTTTATTGTCTCTTTTAGAGCTTGGCAGCCCTGGTAACCTTTTACTTTCATTGAATGGGAACTATTCCTAATTGCATTATATAATGAAATAATATTTGATAATTTTATTAATTAAATATTATAACTCAATTTAATTATACATTTTAATTGTGAACTGAGTCTATAAAGATAAAGAGTTATGATATACTTTGGAATAAATATCTAAAGGCTGTTGACATTTAAACAGTAATTGTCTCTATTTAGCTTATGCTTTCTATGTCCAAACTGATTTGTAGCCAATTGTCTGCTTGGATAAACCTAGGATTATGTGCTTTGTTTAAGAGCACACTGACATTTTCTTGGGTCACATCTTCTCCGAACTGAACCTGCAGTTATGTGTTAACAGTTACCAGCCTTAGCACACTCACTTATGTGTATTTTACATTGCTTATTCAGTCAGTTCATTTAAGAGAGAACGTTAAATGGTAGTAAATGAGAAAAATAAAGCAATCATTTAGCCAGCAATTTGAGAAATCTGATCACTAATAGTGTATTAAATCCCACCAGTGAATGCATGGAGCAGTCATGCACTTTCATAATTACCTTCAAAACACATCATAATAATGCAGTGACTCACTGGGTTTAATGAACATACTTTCCGACATGATTTCCAGATGATTGGCAGCTGGAATTGAGATATATTATATATTATAGATATAAATATTATTTAAACCTTGTAGAATATAAAGATGCTATAAAACCACAGATGTGTGGAAATGTGCAGAAATGCCATACATGGAATGTTTTTTCTTTATATTACTCAATATTTCATGAGGCCGACAAGTGAATAACAAGTATTTGATGTGTGACTCATGTCCTCCACATGTGTGAATTGTACCCTTCAACACCCTTCACAAGGGTGACTGATGATCTTCACATAATTGACTGATGATCAGTATTCTCCGTGTACACGAACACTCTCACACAAATGAGTTCAATTGTCCAGAGCACCACCGAGTGGTACAAGTTGAGTACTTGTTCTTTATTGTAGGTCAGTCTATAAACACCCATAAACTACAACCACACATAATAGTTGTTCACGATCAAGAATATATTTGTATAGACAGATTGTTTAGTGGCAAAATGGGAAAGCAGTAATCAGGAATGATTGTTTATTGATTAATGATGAGTCTTAATGGTTTATATGTTGAAATAAAAACAGAAATGTATGATAAAGTGCTCAATTATCAGCGGTTACTCCACTGAGCAAACTGTACTGAGCAACATACTGGCTGTAGATGCATATATGAAAGTGTATTGTAGCAGTTTTTCACTTGTATGTTATTTTATCAAGTGGGTGTGTCTGCTTTCAGTCGGTCGAACAGGCGTGTGACATGCAGTCGCAGCCAGTGACGGCAAGGACTTGGTGGTGTGTTTGTGTGCCGTTAGCACAGCGAAGGGGAACATTCATGGGCACGGTGCCTGTAGCCGAGCAACACACACACTCGCTCTCGACCTTGTGCTTGTCCAGTGAGTACATAGACTTGCTGCCACACTTTCCCTGTGGGTGAGAAAAAAGACAGATAAATAATACGTACATAGCTTCATGGTATTGTTGCAATAAAATATAAAAATTTATCGACTTACCTCGCAGTAAGTGAGTTCTATCTTTTCTTCTGATTGGCAGTCATCCACTCTAATGTAATTCAGCAAACCCACAGTCCTTCTGCATTCTGGCTCAGTACCTAAACAGACATATGCACACATCATGTTCAGATCAGTCGGATGGAGTAGGGCTGCATGATTTCAGGGAGAAATGCAGTATTTTTTTCTGATAAAAATTGTGATTTAAAAAAAAAGAATCCAGGTTTGATGTGCTTATTTTTAGGGCACAATTTGGCCAAAATGTGATTATATATCAATATTGCTATACAATAATTATAATAATAATATATAAAAATCACTAAACAAAATAAGACATATTATTCCCAAAGTATCTAAGAAAAAATATATAATATTGATTTTATTTTACATTTCAACTAAAATTACAATACTAACATTTGTATTCATTATTTCATTTAAAAATGTTAAACCATCAAAATTTTATTTTGACAAAACTGTGGGGAACCTCTGATTTGTATTTAACTTGAAGCTTCTCTTTTGTTGATGAGCATTTCATTACAAGTCTGGAAAGTTAAAGTGGGCAACTCAAACTCAGAGCAGAAATGGAGTTTGTGTGGAAATGAGTTACAGCGAACCGAGCAGCTCTGAGAAGCTGAAAAACACATGATGATGAGCAGCTCATGTGTAAATGAACATTGTGATGCGCTTCACTCTTAAACACACATGCATATGTGACCCTGGACCACAAAACCAGTCATAAGGGTCAATTTTTGAATAAATAAGCTTTCCATTGATGTATGGTTTGTTAGGATAGGACAATATTTGGCTGAGATGCAACTATTTGAAAATCTGGAATCTGA
>NW_015627890.1:3007051-3009881 GCF_001515625.1 Sinocyclocheilus rhinocerous | reverse complement strand
AAATATTGAGAAAATCGCCTTTAAAGTTGTCCAAATGAAGTTCTTAGCCATGCATATTACTAATAAAAAATTAAGTTTTAATATATTTACAGTAGGAAATTTACAAAATATCTTCATGGAACATGATCTAAAGATCTTACTTTTTGGCATAAAAGAAAAATCAATCATTTTGACCCATACAATGTATTTTTGGCTATTGCTACAAATATACCTCAGCGACTTCAGACTGGTTTTGTGGTCCAGGGACACATATATTTAATTAAGTGGCTGTCTTTGATAATCTCACTAATCCATATTGCGATTTCAGTTTTATTTCAGTTAATCGTGCAGCCATAGGATGGAGTTTATAAAGTGAGCAGCATGTATGAATGATGGTTTTGGTGGTTGTTCTTACACATCTCACAGCAGGTGTCTCCAATCTGGCTTATTTTACCCTGTGGATAAAGAATACATTGTTTCACTTTCATTATTGTGCAACACAATAAATGTGGTTTATTAGAAGTAGAATATGTTCCTGGATTGGTGTTTAGGGTTTGGTAGATTTAGGATTAGGAATGGAGTTTGGCATGCAATCGTTTGATAGCAATGTTGGTCTAGGATTAGCAAAGTAAAGTGTGTCTGTGTGTGTGTACCCCATGTTCCAGACAGCGTTTACGGTCAAACGGGGGACATGTTGTCACAAGCGTCTCCAGCACCAGTTCTTCATCCTTATTCACACTGCATGTGTGTTTAGTGCAGCCATCTGTACGTGTTGTATTTGCCTGAACACACACACAAATGTAAACATTTATGACACTATCTGAAAATCAATAGAACATCTGGAGCATTTACAGCAGGGGTCTCAAACTACCGGCTCACGGCAGAAGATGGTTTCATATGACTCCTTAAGCGTTAATAATTGATTTTTAAATTTAGACTGCAGATCGCTTCACTTTCTGCATTTTGGTTTGTTTTTCCTGTAGTTTTCTTAAATGATTGATCAACAGTGATAATATATACAACTATTCAAAGGTCTGGGGTCAGTTATATTTTTAAACATTTTTGAATTGCCTTTTCTCACAAAGGCTGCATTTATTTGATAAAAAATATAGTAAAAACAGTAATATTGTGAAATATTACAACTTAAATTATTGTTTTCCTATTTTAAGATATAATTTATTCCTGTGATCAATAATAATAATAATAATAATCTCTTAATATTTGTGTGGAAAAATTTTTTTCAGGATTCTCTGATGAATAGAAAGTACCAGAGAAGAGAGTTTATTTAAAATAGAAATATGTTGTAACATTATAAATGTCTTTACTGTCACTTCTGATCAGTTCAATGGGTCCTTGATGAATAAAAGTTTGTATTTATTTTAAATGGTAGTGTATATACTTCATGGGTGCATGTGAAATGTTTGAAACAGTTCTTCCAAGCAAAGCTGCAGATCTTAAGCTTGCTAAACATATGGCTGTTTTATTCTTTTGGCCATTAACCATGTTCATTGGCACGTAGAGGTAGTTATTGGTGAGAGGGGGGATTCAAACCTGTATCTTCCACACTGATTATTCTGGCTATTGTGACATTGACCCATGACTCTGTCTGCACATATTTATTACTTTCAGAGTGACCAGCTGTCTGTCAGGTCGTCGGATGCTACATTCAGTTGCTACACAACGGCCACAGCAAGCATTAGGTATGGGCTCCAGCGTATATCCCTATAAAACAAAACACACGTTACTGTATTCATACATACAGGGCTGACAGTCCTTTTTAGAGACTGTTTCCATAGAAATGAAGACTCATCATGTCATATTTAATGACTGTTTTTTTCCATCTCATTTTCTTATTCAAAAGGCGTTTGAGAACCATGCCGTTTGGCTTTATGGACGTCAAACCTGACACATTTTGGTGCAGCATATCCAACATAAAAATGTGAATGAAATCGAAGAGCTGCTTTTTAAAAGTTATGCTCCTTGCATGCAAAAGCAGCTTTGGATGTCTCCAAACATGAGCAAAACATCTGCTTTTGTGCTTTATGGATGAAAGAAAGTCATACGGGTTTTAAACGACATGAGGGTGAGTAATTGAGTGAGAGAATTGTCATTTTTTTGGGTGAACTACCCCTTTAATAATCTTCAGAGTGAGGGTTTTACCTCTGAGCAGGGGGAGCAGCTCATCTTCCTGCAAGAGAGCCGATAACTCCTCTTATCTTTCACACACTCGCAGTGTGTGCACACATCCACCATCACTCGCTCTCCAGCCTACTCACACACACACGGAGTAAGACCCCAAAGTCAATCTGTTATGCGCCAAGACATCTGCACATGGCACATTAGTATTCTGTATGTTAACACAACGTCTTTACCGCAATAACCGTTTGATTCAGCACACAGACATCCATTGGAACTGCAGAAAGAAAAAAACAGCATTAAAGTCTAAGGAAAGATGACAGAGAGCAGCAGTGAACGAGCAATGTGTGTGTGCAGGGTCCAAAATGAACACTTCAAACACCGAATGGGATTTGGCGAGTAAATAAAGCCTCTTCATGGTTTTTCTACTATTAAGAATCAACAGCTTTATTCAGAAAATTCATTAATGGACATTTTAAAAAAGACTTAAGGAATGTTATAATATTTATCAATTATCAACCTGCAATTGCTCGTATAATAGCTATATTTTATCACTGTAAGAAAAAAAATATATTTTTAAATTTCAACTATGACTTTGCTGCTTATTTGGCATGCAATAAATCAATCAATAAATAAATATTAAGAATCGGATTAAATGTTTCTTATAAATTGTTTAAATAAAACTCAATTGAGATTCTCCATTTATATTCAATAT
>NW_015627890.1:2989646-3006214 GCF_001515625.1 Sinocyclocheilus rhinocerous | reverse complement strand
CTGCATTTATTTGATAAAAAATATAGTAAAAACAGTAATATTGTGAAATATTACAACTTAAATTATTGTTTTCCTATTTTAAGATATAATTTATTCCTGTGATCAATAATAATAATAATAATAATCTCTTAATATTTGTGTGGAAAAATTTTTTTCAGGATTCTCTGATGAATAGAAAGTACCAGAGAAGAGAGTTTATTTAAAATAGAAATATGTTGTAACATTATAAATGTCTTTACTGTCACTTCTGATCAGTTCAATGGGTCCTTGATGAATAAAAGTTTGTATTTATTTTAAATGGTAGTGTATATACTTCATGGGTGCATGTGAAATGTTTGAAACAGTTCTTCCAAGCAAAGCTGCAGATCTTAAGCTTGCTAAACATATGGCTGTTTTATTCTTTTGGCCATTAACCATGTTCATTGGCACGTAGAGGTAGTTATTGGTGAGAGGGGGGATTCAAACCTGTATCTTCCACACTGATTATTCTGGCTATTGTGACATTGACCCATGACTCTGTCTGCACATATTTATTACTTTCAGAGTGACCAGCTGTCTGTCAGGTCGTCGGATGCTACATTCAGTTGCTACACAACGGCCACAGCAAGCATTAGGTATGGGCTCCAGCGTATATCCCTATAAAACAAAACACACGTTACTGTATTCATACATACAGGGCTGACAGTCCTTTTTAGAGACTGTTTCCATAGAAATGAAGACTCATCATGTCATATTTAATGACTGTTTTTTTCCATCTCATTTTCTTATTCAAAAGGCGTTTGAGAACCATGCCGTTTGGCTTTATGGACGTCAAACCTGACACATTTTGGTGCAGCATATCCAACATAAAAATGTGAATGAAATCGAAGAGCTGCTTTTTAAAAGTTATGCTCCTTGCATGCAAAAGCAGCTTTGGATGTCTCCAAACATGAGCAAAACATCTGCTTTTGTGCTTTATGGATGAAAGAAAGTCATACGGGTTTTAAACGACATGAGGGTGAGTAATTGAGTGAGAGAATTGTCATTTTTTTGGGTGAACTACCCCTTTAATAATCTTCAGAGTGAGGGTTTTACCTCTGAGCAGGGGGAGCAGCTCATCTTCCTGCAAGAGAGCCGATAACTCCTCTTATCTTTCACACACTCGCAGTGTGTGCACACATCCACCATCACTCGCTCTCCAGCCTACTCACACACACACGGAGTAAGACCCCAAAGTCAATCTGTTATGCGCCAAGACATCTGCACATGGCACATTAGTATTCTGTATGTTAACACAACGTCTTTACCGCAATAACCGTTTGATTCAGCACACAGACATCCATTGGAACTGCAGAAAGAAAAAAACAGCATTAAAGTCTAAGGAAAGATGACAGAGAGCAGCAGTGAACGAGCAATGTGTGTGTGCAGGGTCCAAAATGAACACTTCAAACACCGAATGGGATTTGGCGAGTAAATAAAGCCTCTTCATGGTTTTTCTACTATTAAGAATCAACAGCTTTATTCAGAAAATTCATTAATGGACATTTTAAAAAAGACTTAAGGAATGTTATAATATTTATCAATTATCAACCTGCAATTGCTCGTATAATAGCTATATTTTATCACTGTAAGAAAAATTTTTTTTTTTTAAATTTCAACTATGACTTTGCTGCTTATTTGGCATGCAATAAATCAATCAATAAATAAATATTAAGAATCGGATTAAATGTTTCTTATAAATTGTTTAAATAAAACTCAATTGAGATTCTCCATTTATATTCAATATTGGCTTGTGTTTATCAATTAACCAATTGTGTATATATAATTGTTGCCCTCTTTATTAAGATTTAGATGGTCATGCAACACTCACCTAAACGAATAGCGATTATGGCAAAGATTTAACTCTTCAAATGTCTTGAGTTCTTTCCTTTTAAGAGGTCAAGAGTGTGAATTCCTAATATTTTGTGTTTTTTTGTCACCAATATGCAAAGAAAATCAGCTAAAAAAACTGCATTGTCATGTTTTAATAAATATTAAAATTTAAATATATGTATTACAATTAAAAAATATTAAAATTAAACAAATAAAATAAAGTGGTTTCGTTGCAGGTCATAAACATTTATGGTGTAAATTTGATCAGTTCATCTACCATTGTGTGACATTAAGTTCATTTTCTGTGTTAGTTGTGTGTGTGTGTGTGTGTGTGTGAAACTGTGTACCGCAGTGGCAGGTCGGGCAGCAGTCTTCTACTGTATTGCACTGGAGCTCTGTGCCCAGTGGACAGGTTGGCGTGTCCATGAGGTGGCAGGACACGTTTGTATGCTGGATGAACACTTCCTCATTGACCTGTACACATTCGCTCCACACACATCTGTCCTGCGGAGACACCCACTGCTCTCCCACCTGCACACATGTGGAGTTAAAGAGAATGTCTTTCAGATGTAAATGCAGAGTATTCAAACACGGACAGAGAGTAGGAGGAAAAAGACATTAAATACTCGCCTGTCTCAAATGTCCTCCTTCCACGCAGCTGGATTTACGGCAGTGACCGCAGCACTCGTCCTCTGAGTGAGAGTATGTGGTTCCCTACATACACAAAATCAATGTGAAATCATAATCAGCCCTTATTATTTAGCTATAAATGTCCATGGACTTATTGTGCATGACTCATCACTGCCTGTTATTGTAAGGGAAAATGTATTTGTTTCTTTCATCAAAATGTAATAGCTTTTCTTCACTTTTAAATTGTTTCCTCTTGTTAACATGACATTTTCTGAACAAAGTACTGTTGCGAGTAGCTGCCTGGTTATTTGGTTGCTAAGGTGCCAGACAGGTTTACTGACTCAATTCAAAAGAGTCTATCATATTTTGGTCACTATATGGGAGTCTATGGGGTTATATTACACAATTTTCCACCATGCCTTGCTAGCTTGAAATGAAAATTCAACCTGTCTATTTTCTAAATGCTTGTTATTGGTCTTAATGTGAATGATTCATACATTCTTATTTTTTAACTTTTTTGTTAATGTCAAATCTAAATAACTCAAATCTTCCCATAAAAGACTTCTCTCTGGTGATGCATGTCGGATTTCTCCAATCATTTAGTCCGCTTAAACCCTGTCTCGTTCTTACCTATTCATCTCATTTTTGAGTGCAACACCCACATCTCAAAATCCAATAAACATCCAATGGAGGTCCCCACCCTTCATTTTTTGTTTTCAGATAATCCATTTGACTTGGATGTTCGACAAAATATGGAAGAAAAGATATGTTTTTACTTCCATTTCATTGAGACTTTGAATGAAACCACTTTTAATGGTTTTTGTCCATTCATAAGTGCAGAACAATGTAATACCTGAGGTTAGGATTTAATTCAATCCCTTATGAAAGTATGCATAATGTTGAATGCCTTATAAAAAAAACAGTCATAATATCATAAACTGATGAAATCTAGTCCATATGAATATTCATACAGCATGTCACAATACAGAAGTTAAGTGCATTGTAAATGCCACTACATGTCATCTTTTAAAGTGACTTATGATCATTATAATATATTCAGTGTTCATAAAAATGAATACAATTCATAACATTTCACAAATATATACGCAGCCCTGCATCTTGGAAAAAAATGTTGATTTGCAAAAATACCTAATATCTAATTTGAGGATACTGATTTAAAAAAAATATTAATAAAAACATTCCATGACAGTTTTTTTTTCACAAAATAAGTATAATATATACAGCAAAATAATAAATAAATAAATAATATACAGCATATGTATCATTATTAATGCACTTATCAAAATAACAAAAGCAGTCAATTTTCAAAAGTTCCCCTAAAATGAAAAAGAAACAACTATTGGGTTTAATCCAGCAAATATGATGCAGGGCGGTGATATTTTTCAAACAGAAAGATAGAAACTAAGTTTTGTAGGACGTACCAGAGGACAGATCTGGTTGCAGACGGGGTCCACACACTGAGCGATGTGCAGGCCGGTCTGTCTGTCTGCTTGCTCCGTGCAGGTGCAGGTTTTACACTTCTCATCCCACCTGCTACCCACCTGGTAGACCACAGTGTCCACCACACACACCTGCACATATAAATAGTCGATTACATGCTGATTGCAGAGTACACTCATCAGGACATGGAGCTGCAAGGGCAAGTGAATAACACATGCGCAGCGGGAGCGCTAAAGCGTGCCAACCTTATCGGGCGTGCAGGTGACCTCTATGCAGTTGCAATCATTGGCAGTTGTCTTCATGATGTAACCCGGGGGGCAGGTGCGAGTGATGTTCTGACAGTCGCACACACATTCATATGAATCGCAGCACTCTGACGGTGTGACCGACAGCTTCTTGTATGCAGGGCAGGATGGTTTTGTTGTCACAGGACACTGATCCTTTTTGCAAACTGAGAGAGGGCGGTGAAAGAGATTGATGTGATTGAAAACCATCTTTGTGAAACGAATGAGAATGTGTGTGTGTGTGTGTGTGCTCTCACCACACTGGTAAACTGGCAGACAATCTCCAGGGTTTGTGAGGACGACACTGAGCCCGTGATCGCAGTGAGGGGGATCTGACCGCTTACAGTTCGGGTCACACACTACAAACACACACAGTAGATTAGCAACACTATATTGTAGTAGTGGCATCAGATGTCATCAAAACATAACATATCTAGGGACCTATGATGCAGAAAACGCAGACCGAATCACGGAATCCAGTCATAAAAATGGTTTTACAGTATAAGACAAATTTTGGATGAATAAATCAAAAGTAGGGCTGTACGCTTAATCAAATCACAATATGGACTAGTGTCTGAATATGAATGCACAAAAAGACTTCTGTTTAAATATGAAGTCTGCATATTCTGCATGTCTCTGTGTGGCGCGGTTATGTATACATACTCAAGCACAAAATTTGGTGATTACACACCCTTATTGATTAAATTATATATATATATATATATATATATATATACAGTATATATATATATATATATACATATATACAGTGTATATATATATATATATGATATATATACATATATGTACATTATTTTTGGATTCTCTGTGTTAGATGTGTATTCTCAGCTCACCACACTCATATTCAGGGCAGCACTTAGATCCCGTCTTCTCCCGAAGAACCTCACATTGTCCACACTCTGGGGCTGTAGCACAGCAACAGTTGCCATGACAACACATTGAGAAACCACTTCAAGAAATGAGGCTGTTAATCGTGTAGTGCACGAGAGCAATAGTGAGAGACAATGTATACACATTGTGTCTTTACCTTTAGAGTTGGTGCAGGGTAACGCTGTGCAGTTAATGCGCTGCTGATCCAGACACACACACAGAAGACAGGGGTTTTCCTCAGGATTCCAGCTTTCCATAAACTGAAGTGCACACACACACACACACACACTAAAATCAGGAGACTGACAGAGGCTTATTGGTTTTATAAAGTGGTGGCAATAGCAATATCATAAAGGCATGATGTTTAATAAATGGTAAAATCAACACACCTTGTGAGTTTTCCCATGGTGGTCCACACACTGGCTGCAGGTTTCTTTGCTTACACACTTATCTCCCATTAACACTGACCCTTCAGGGCAGAAACAGCCTTCTGTGGGAGTTTTCAAGCACACTGATCCATTGCCCTTCATTAAACCATCACCCATCATGTCACCAGGACTGAACTGGCTCCGTCCACACTGCTCCAAACATCCGGTTCGACAAGCGGCATACTCCATTGAGTCTGAGCATGACATGGCTACACACAGAAAATGAAATTCAAGTATTTGACACTTCAATTCCAAATAAATGTAGAACACAAATTATTAATGACATAAAATGCTGTTCATAACGTATTTAATTCTGTCAATGCAATATTTTCCAGTAAAAAAGAGAATATACAGTAAGAAATTATGTGGGGAGAGATTTGATTTTATCCATCTGGAAAATAAATGTTTGGATATAATGTCATTGCAATATCATATTTTCCCACATGTGTGACTTGTGTGATTGGTTGCCATCGCAGAAAGAAAAATTGGAGAAAAGAAGGTGGAGGAAGTTCTTACATTTTTTTGAAAACCTTTTTCTTTTTTCAGAATAATGTACACTGATGAATTATGCACCATAAGAGGATAAATTTAGATTATCTCAAATTCTGATCACTATTTACTCACCTTCATGTTGTTCCAAACCGGTTTTTTTTTTCTTCATGAAACACAAAATTGTCATGCAGCTTGAACTGCAAGCAACATTCATAGAGACCAGGGGCTGTCCAGCTCAAAAAAGGACAAAAACACCAAATTATTTTTTAATTATTATTTTATCTTTAAATAAATTAATTCTTTTTTTGTTCTTTTTATTTTATTTAAAAATATATTTTTATTTTTCATTTTCTAATTCCATTTTTGTTTCTTTTTTAATCTTCTAAAGAGCAGTGTTATTGTTAACCAAAATGAAAACCTTTAAAACTTTTTCCTTAAAATGAAGTACTAAAATTACTAAAACTAAAAGAGAAATAAAAATACATTTAAAGGGATAGTTCACCCAAAAATGAAAATTCTGTCATTAATTACTCACCCTCATGTCGTTCTAAACCCGTAAGACCTCAGTTCATCTTCGGAACACAAACTAAGATATTTTTGATGCATTCTGAGAGCTCTCTGACCCTCCCATAGACACAATGTAATTACCACGATCAAGTTCCAGAAACGTAGCAAGGAGATCGGTAAAATAATCCATGTGACATCGGGGGTTCAACCGTAAGTTTACGAAGCTACAAGAATACTTTTTGTACGCAAAGAAAACAAAAATAATGACTTTATTCAACTTATCCGCGTGACGCAGCTGACACAGAGAAGGACCCTTGCTGTCTATGGGAGGGTCAGAGAGCTCTCAGAATTCATCAAAAATATCTTAATTTGTGTTCCGAAGATGAGCGGAGGTCTTACGTGTTTAGAATGACATGAGGGTGAATAATTAATGACAGAATTGTCATTTTTGGGTGAACTAACCCTTTAAGAAAAATAGAAATATTTAAAATAAAAACAAATAAATTGACAAAATTACAAAACTTTTTAAATTACATAAAAAAAACAATATAAAAAAATATAAAAATAAAAGCTAATTCAAAATATTAATAAATACTATAATAGTACTTTTATGCTAATATAAAAGAGTAGATTATTAGTCTTTTTATCACAAAAATCTGTGGCATGTCTTCACAAGACTATAGCTCACAAGACTTCTTTTATAGTACTTCTATAGTGTTTTCATTGTCCTATTGGAGTTTGGTGGCTATGAACTGCTGTAGAATGGTAAAAGTGGTGTAAATATGTCTCTTTTTGTAGTCATAACAGCGTAAAGGTTTGGAACAACATGAGGGTGATTAAATAATGCCATCATTTTCATTTTTGGGGAAGTTATTCCATAATACCATCCACTAGATGTATGCTTCCACATTAACTTTCTTTCAAGCTTGAGACTTTCATTACTTCACACACAGATCTGTTGTAATTCCTGTTTGTTCTCTTTCTAAGGCACGTTGATCAAAGGACCACCTTCTCACTGAACTGAGACACGCAGGGTCCTCGCGCACTTCGCTTCATGACTCATTAATCACAGAAGACTCACGGCAGAGGGTGGGCGTCCTCCAGTCCACACACACTCCCTGTTGACGGCACACGCTGCTGTACGCAGTAACAAGGTCACACACCGCATTAGGCTGGCAGGCCACGGTCCGACAGATCTGCACATAGTCCTGCGGGGGGACCAGTGCGTGACAGTGGCTGAACACCTCAGAACTTAACACATCGCAGCCCTTCACCACACCTGCAGCACACGACTGAACCTCCTGATGCTGGACACATTCGCCCAGAGCCCATCCCTTCAGGTACATGTCAGGGTCTGTGGTCACACTGCCGTCAGATAACACCAGACCCGTCTGATCATCAGAGCAGGAACCTGAGAGAGAGACGGACAAGTTATGTACATCACACAATGGGTGGTTGGGAAAAACTATGGGAGGTTAAGAAAAAAAAAAAAAGGCCCTATTTTGATTCATGTGTTTCATGTAATACCACACACCACAGGATGTTGAATTGGACTTTAAATTAGAATGACAGGAAGAGGAAGTGCAGTTCAAAGAAATTCAGCATAGTCACGTTTTATTCAGGTTTTTTTTTTAAATTATTAATTTAAAATTAAACATTTGAAGAAATAAACATTACTATTAACTATTAAAATAAATATTAATTTCTAGCGTGTATATATATATTATATTTTATAATACATTGTATATAATACAACATTATATATATTCAATTCTTAAATTCAAATATAATCATTTTAAAGAAATATACATTTTAAATATTGAATTAAATACAAATTTCTATAGGTGGCATTACATAGATTATTATATCACTTAAGATGGCGCAGGCCGATAGGTCTAACCAATCTGATATCATCACATCATTATTCACATGGCACAGCTGATTGGTTTCTTTTCACATCTGCAGCCAATGAGCTTGCTTCTCAACATTCAAATATTTGGCTAGTGCTTGCTTTAGCAGTTGCAGCATGCTTCAGAAACCCTCCACCTTCCCCAGCTCCACCTGTATAGATCTGCTATGGGGTGATTTCATGTATGTTATATATGGGGGTTATTTCATATTTGTGCGGCAGCAGTTTTTCCTACATGCTCACAGCAGCATGTCTGTGGATGTATTGGCAGTAGCAAGTCTCGGCAGCAGCAGCGTAGCAGATCTATTCCGCCAAGACCAACATATTAATATTGACATGCATCTTACTGTGCTAAACTCTCTGAGAGTTGTCATGACAGAAGTGCTAATATCATCTAATGGAAATATCCCATATGATTACGAATAAATAAAAACATATATTAACAAATGTTAAACAAAAGCCCTCAGAGCAGATATATACATTTCTTTGAATTTCATAATTCAATAATTCTTCAAATTTGAATTTGACAGTTTTGCATGCAATCTTAAATCACTTTTAGACATTTAAATTAAATTTAAAATAATTAATTTTGAATACCACACGACATGATACAGGCAGACTTATACTCTCCTAAACAATCACACTCAAAAAATTACTGTCGTAAGCTTAAAGGAAATGTATTTACCACATAAGCCAGTGGTGTTAGGTTTCATGGTGATGTCCATATTGACCATGAACTCATTGCTGTGAGGAGTGAAGGTGAGTGTGAAACCATGCTGCTCTGATCTCAGCTGGTGCAGTATTGCACCAATTTGTGTCACAGTCACTCCCTCACTTCTGAATGGCACTGCAGTAATCACACCGCCCACAGTCACCTGCAGTACAGAGAAACATGTTGACCCTCTTTGCTAATTTAGTGAACTCTTCACTTTGCATGCTTTTGCAATTTATCAACCTTCATGTCATCCCGTAGCACCACACTCGTTCCACCCTTCCTCAGCTCCAGACTCTTCATGCAGATCTGATTGGGTGAGCTTTGACAGGCAGCTGTATGCAACACTAGCTCCACCCCTCCTGAGCGAAGCAGCAAATAGGAGCAAGCGGCTCTCAGTTTCAGAGCCGCACCCGAAAATGACACAACGTGACTAGTGGAGCTGCCCATGCAACTACCTGTAGGAATGGAAGTATGCATTTTGAAGTTTACAATTCATGCAATTTTATAATGCATTAGGGAGCAAACAACTTTTTAAACAGTAGTACACTAAATTGTTGTCACTTGACTTGACTTGACAACTAGTTATTTTGCATTTTTAAGCCAAGTTTGTGAAAAAATTACTACTTTTGGCTGTCCAATCAAATAATGAGACAAGAAAACAACTGTTGAAATCTACAGGTGATATTACTTAACACTGGAAGGTTGTGGTGCATTGCATGGTGTGATGAGATTAGTAACAGGATTGGTTGCTGTATAGTGAGGGGTGTGTGTTCGTACAGGGACAGGTCCAGGTACAGCCGCAGGTGTGATTGTAGCGGAGGGCTGGGAGGTTGTTTTTGCAGACGGGAGGCTCCATCTTCTCACAGTTGATGCGGTGGCTCTGCACCGTTACCGTGCCTGATGGGTTGCACAGCACTGAGTGACAGCCGTCTGGCAACAACCACGTCTCACCGGGCTGATGGAAAGAAATTATCAGAATAGATCATTAGATGTACAAACCAGAACATCAGGAGCCTTTGTTAGTCTGCGGTAGACGCTGCACGATTAATCGAAATAAAACCGAAATCGCTAAATGGCAAACAGAAAGGCTGCAATTTATTTGCATATAGTATATGTGCCGTGTGTTTCAGAGTGAAGCGCTGCACTGTGTTCTTTTATACGCGAACAGCTCATGATCCAGTATTTTCATTGTCTCAGAGCAGCTTGGCTCACAGTAAAACCATCTCGAACTCCATCTCTGCATCTGCTCTGAGTCATTCGTAACGGGCATTTGAAAACGCAACACACGTCAACCATCTTCCCAAACTTGTGAAGAAAAGTGCTTATAAACTGACACTGCGGTTTTCCACCAAAATACAAGCTTTATGGTTTAAAATTTGAAAATGAAAAAATTAAGACATCCAAAAATACTAGTTTTGTAATATTACAGTTTTAATGTAAAATAAAATAATTATATAATTTTTCTTAAATACTTTTTTTATTTTACAATGAAACATTATGAAAGTAATATTTCTTAGTTGATTTAAAATTTAATCTAATAATTATTTTATTTTACAATACAATTATTATTATTATAGTTATATTGATATATACTCGCATCATTTTTGGCCAAATTGTGCAACCCTACAAACAGGCACAGCAAGCCTGGAACTTTATAACCTGGAGTTTTATAGCACTATAAATTGCAATTTCAGAAAAAGCCCAAAACAGCCAAAAAGTCGTGCAGCCCTAGGTAGGCTAAAACATACTATATGCAAGTAAGTGAACGCAAACACTTCTGTCTATGCAAGCTACTGTATGCATTTGTTGCATTCTGAAATGTGGTGCTATAGGGGGCATTAGCATAAACTTTCTTCTGTTGTCATTTTTCTCTTTCAGGACATCTGCTGTCAACAGACTCTTTAAAAGCTGGTTGGTTTAAGCGTTGACATTTATAGCTAACTGTCTGAATAACATCACATTGAGCTTTAATGGCATAAACCTTTAAATGTAACTCGATCGCCCCCCTGAGTTCAGAGGTTAGCTACTGCCATTGCCACCCAAAAGTGCATGTGCATGCTTGTAATGCATTGGCCAAGCATTCATGTTTGCGTACTTGCATCGAATATGTTACTAGCCTATTATTAAATTATTCGTTAGCGATCAGCTGTAACTTAGGTTTTTTGAGAGATGAAGTTAATGGCCCATAATGTCTGGTTCAGTGAAAATATTATGGATCCCGAGATCCAGTGAAAGACAGATTGTTCTTGGAAGGTTTGCATCAGATCAAGAGTTTGAATGGTAGAAAATCAGAAGCTGATGTAAATAAGTTGAGGTCTTTAATGGGAGTTTGATGGAATGATGGGAATTTTGCATCCTACTAAAACACAGCTCACCTTCCGTTCATTCCCTTCATCATCCACACACACTCCAGGAGGACCCGCTGAGGGACATCATCATCATCATCACCATCACCATAATCAAACTGCTACAGTATTCCTGTTTTATTGTGTTATATGTGTGTGTGTATACGAGAGTCTCACCCCTGCAGAGTTTGTCGGTGAACGACTGGTCGAGTGCAGCCATGGCGAGCAGGTACTCTGTGCTGCTGAGCCGAATGATGTTGTCCTGAGCGTGCCATCCCGCGAGCGTGCTCAGTTCAGTCTGGTCATACTGGTTACCCAGTCCAATAGGAAACACTGACACACCTGTATGCAACAAACACGAGCTACTTGTAAGTCATAATGTTACGTAATTAAAATCATAAAAGTAGGATTTTAAATGCATAATATTATGTAAATAAAGTAGATATGTAGTATTTACTAACAAAGAAATCCTTGGTCTATTGCTGCATCAGCCCCAAGTTGTCATTAGTATGAGGACAATAGAGCAGTTATGTAGGAAATTGAATTTATTCATGAGAAGGAACAAGACAGACATTTAGGAAATTGCCTCTTTATGCAATCTGAAGTAGCAACCAGTGGCTGACTGCACTTCACTTTGATGTTACAGTCCTTATGACTTTATACTCATCATGACTTTAATCTAATAATGCTGTGATTTCATTTCATAATGCTACAAATGTATTCTTTAAACTTTATGATTTTTATTCCCATAAAAGGCCTGTTATGTTTTCAAAACATCATGATTTTATTCTCAAAATACATTTAGATTCCATTTTTTTATTTTATTTTTTAATGTTAACATGACACTAAAATACTTTTGTAGTGACATGCTGTTGATTACAGCAGAAAATCATTTCAACTCATCCCTCTGCTTTAGACAACATCTCAAAAATATTTTTTTGTACATAGTAAAGAAGTAAAACCAATCAAGCATGTTTAAAACTTAATAAACTGAACAGTTCTGCTTTTAAATAATCCCTAATTTTACAACTTAAAAATAAATCACATTTCATACATACAGAAATTTTTTTTAAACAAAAATACAAGCTGCACGGTATTGCTTTTAAATCTGAAATATCTTGCCCCATAGACATTATGCATTACTGTAAACAGGCTTGTTTTACAGTCTGAGGGAATTTAAATTGGAGTAGAAATCAATGTACCATTGATGCTGTTAATAATGTTACATTTCTATTGAATCCTGAACATTACTTTAAAGACCACTTAAAAGAGTGCATTGATAAAGCGGTAAAACAATTTCACCCACCAGCGGTCAGAGCCTCGTTTGCTGCCTCTTGCACTGAGTCTATTGACCTGTCAGTCACCACCATAACCACAGCTTTAGGGATGCCCATCCGTCCCCCGCTGGTGGAGGAAATGGCTGTCTGCACGGCCAATCGCAGTGCAGCTCCTGCAGAGACAGAGGAAGGAACGCCCACATTTATGTAGCGTGGTGAATATTTTAACTGTCAGGCTGTACTGTATCTGCTGTGTCTTCACGGCATGTTTACCTAGTCTTGGTGTGTTGTCTGTCTTGCTGTGTAAGGTTTCTAAAAGCTTGAGAAGGTTGTCTTCTGTCTGTTCATCCCTCCATGTGACCGCAACTGTTGATTTTGCCCCATACACTATCACCGCCACCTGTGTGTCATTGCGACCTGCAACACAGATAAGTACAACTCTAGAAGTAACCATTATAATGTATATAAAAAATATATATATATATATCTTATTGAGACTTACCGATATTTGTGCCCTTTATAAAGGTTCTCACAAATGTTTTGAAGTCTTCAAACTGGTTATCAGAAGAGGCTCTCAGCAGGAACAGCACGTCCATGGGCTTTGAACATGGCACTGATCAAACACACACACAGATAGAATTACAAAGAAAGCATGTATGTATTCACTCCTTAAGCATCTATGCATTGACTATCTTTGCATTCAACAACTAGAAACGGCAAAATTCAAATATCAGCTTGAGCTTTGCATGGGTTACTAGGAAAGTGATAAATGGTTGCTAAGGTGTTCTATGTGGTTGCTAGGCTGCTCTGGGTAAGTAAGCAGTTACTAGATTGTTGCTAAGGTGTCATGAGTGGTTGCTGGGCCGTTGCTAGAGAGTTCTGGATGGTTGCTAGGGCATTCAGAGTGGTTGCTACATTGTTCTGGGCGGTTGCTAGGCAGCAGTTGCTAGATACTAGCAATTTAAAAGAAAGAACATAGTAGGGCTACACAATTAGATAAAATTGAAATCATTATGGTTTAGTGCAGTGGTTCTCAACATCAGCAAACTTCTAAGAGGGCCTCAAGATGACTTAAAATTATAAAATAAAATAAGATAAAACATCATTAAAACAGCTAAAACAACAAAAAATCAACATATTTCTTATGTTAATTCATTCAACTATTTTTTTCCTTTGAAGAACCAGGGTTCCCCCAGTCTTGGAAAACCTGGATATATGCAGTAGCCTAATTTTAAAAGTGAGTAAAAAAAAAAAAAAAAATTATTAATTACATTTTTTAAACTCCATATGCATTTTTATATATAATATAAAAAACAAATTTTTGTTATTATTCCAAGTTCTAAATACTTTGAGTAAAAAATATTATTACAAAAATTTATTTAAAAAAAAACAACATTTAAATCCTAATCCAGTAAATCATAAACAACTGAAAAGGTCATGGGGTCTTTGAATATTATTGTTAATAATGGAGGGGCCTTGGAGTCATAAAGTTTGAGAACCACTGGTTTAGTGTGATTATCAAATCGCAAAGTCTAATTTTTACTGTTGTAAAGAAAATTATATTTATTTATTTATATATTATTTTTTGTATTGTTACATTAATATTTAAATATTAATAATATTTTAAATTGGTAAAAATAAAATAATCATAAATATTATTAATTATTATTTTACAGTTATATTGATATATCACAATATTTTGGCCAAATTGTATAGGCCTACAAAAAAGCACAGCAAACCTAGAGCTTTTTTCCAAAGTTAATTTTTTTCTCCTAAATGGTGCAGCCCTAGAATGTGACAATATGCGAAAAGAGTGTAGCGTTGTTGTTGTATCTGACCTGAAGGGGGCAGCGTGGCTCTGGGTGGCAGTGTGGGCAGCACAGGCCTTCTGATGGTTTTACTGATATTGATCAGCATGGGCCGCAGTATCTTAAGATCCGAAGGATTATCCAGCATGATCGGTTCATCCGGGAAGCTCAACTGCACCAGATCCTCATATCGAATCTGTTGGCCGATCCCAATCGGATACACTTTTTTATGAGCGGAGCTCGGAGGCCGCTGAATGACGTCCGTCGGAGGGCTCTGTGTGATGAGAAACACCATCTGGTCTGGCATATTACTGGGTGTGTCTGTAGTGACAGTCTCATACACAGAACGAATGGCGTGGCCTGTGTTGACCTCCGCACCTTTGGTCCAACGTAATTGTCGCATTCTTTGCAACACCTGCTCCCTGTGCTGCAATTCCATGCGGCTGATCACCACAGTAACCGTGAAGGAGTACTGCACCACTGTGATCCGTAGATTCTCCACCTCTTTTTGATCAAGCGAAGCAACGACATCAACCAAAGCATCACGTGTTTTATTGAAGCCCTCCTCGCCAACTGCATCTGAGCTTTCCAACAGGAAGACGACCTCGTATGTTGTTACTGTAGGTGGAGGAAATGTTGTTCCAGGGCTGGGGATGCTGGGAAATGTGTTTACAATGGCAGCGGTTGGCGGAATCGTGGCGGCAGTGAGTTTAGAGGTGGCGGTAGTTGTTGGGGTGACTGAAGTGGTGCTGGGCTTTGTGGTAGAGGGTTTCTTTGGGGGTTCAGGATCCAATCCCAAAGTGCAGAGGTAGTCCGTGATGGCCAGAGCTTCATCGTCCAGCTCCGACACGCTGCTCACCACGTATGAGCGACTGCTGGGTGTGGCTTTCGTGATCTCATTAACCTGTGCCATGTTGACGTCAGGCCCTAGAGCCACCGTGAGGATGGTGATGTCTTTTTTACGCAGCAGACGCTGAGTACTACGCATGGGCCGAGGATTTGCACTCGCCGTCAGCAAGATAGCGACGCGGCCCGCATGCTCGCGCTTGTTTTTATCGTAAATGTAGACGGCTAGATATTTTATGGCCTCGTCCATGAACGCAACATCGCCTCCGCTGTAACGCAGATCACGCACCATCTTCTTGAAGATCCACTTCTGCACCTGCATGTCGTAACTTTTCACGCCGGAGTGGAAGAGCAGGACCGTGGCGCGAGTATGGGCCGAACCCATGCGGAAGCGTTCCACCACACGGAGGATGAAGAGCTTGACCAAGCCGAAGTCTTCTTCACTCAGAGCAGAGGAGCCGTCCACGAGGAAGGCCAGGTCCATCGCTCTGTCGCAGGCATCGGCAGGCACCGGGGTGGAAAACGGGAGCGGCGTCGGGGTGTTGCTGACGGTGGTTGGTGTTAGTGTGGAGGCGAAACCAGTTACAGGACATGGGCCGCACGTCAACGTGGTGCTCTCACAGTGACTGAAAACATAACAAACATGACAATATTATACACTTAAATAGATTAAAAAAATTATATATTATAAAATTAATGTTTACAATTATTTTCATGACAATTAGCCACAATTCTCATTAATTTAATGTGGAAAATACTATATATTAAAAATGGAACACACGTTTATATTATAAAATAAATATTAATAAAATATTTAAATAATATTGTGTATTATTAATATAATTTGTGTCTTTGTGTGTATCAGAAAGAGCTTTATTGTGTGCATATCTGTGCTGTTATTGATAGCAAACTATTGAAAAATGTTTGTTAATTGAAATAAAATAATAAATGAAAACATTTATTATATATATTTTTATAAAATATAAATATTCGAAGAAAACATCTGAAAGAAATGTTGCCTTGGCAACTAACTGAAATAAAATGAACTTAAGTTGAAGTACCGAAATGATTAAAACCAAAACTAAACTAAACTAAATAGAAATGTTTAAAAAAGTAATACAAAT